>NC_086451.1:67782220-67802220 GCF_028390025.1 Pseudophryne corroboree
ATAATTGTATACCACCTAACCGTGGTTTTTTTTTCTTTCTTCTTTATACATACATAGTTACATAGACATCTCTTTATCAACCAGTCTATATTAGCAGCAGACACAGTACAGTACGGTAGTTCACGGCTGTGGCTACCTCTGTGTCTGCACTCGGCAGGCAGTCCGTCCATAATTGTATACCACCTAACCGTGGTTTTTTTTTCTTTCTTCTTTATACATACATAGTTACATAGACATCTCTTTATCAACCAGTCTATATTAGCAGCAGACACAGTACAGTACGGTAGTTCACGGCTGTGGCTACCACTGTGTCTGCACTCGGCAGGCAGTCCATAATTGTATACTAGTATCCATCTCCATTGTTTACCTGAGGTGCCTTTTAGTTGTGCCTATTAAAATATGGAGAACAAAAATGTTGAGGTTCCAAAATTAGGGAAAGACCAAGATCCACTTCCACCTCGTGCTGAAGCTGCTGCCACTAGTCATGGCCGAGACGATGAAATGCCAGCAACGTCGTCTGCCAAGGCCGATGCCCAATGTCATAGTACAGAGCATGTCAAATCCAAAACACCAAATATCAGAAAAAAAAGGACTCCAAAACTTAAAATAAAATTGTCGGAGGAGAAGCGTAAACTTGCCAATATGCCATTTACGACACGGAGTGGCAAGGAATGGCTGAGGCCCTGGCCTATGTTCATGGCTAGTGGTTCAGCTTCACATGAGGATGGAAGCACTCAGCCTCTCGCTAGAAAAATGAAAAGACTCAAGCTGGCAAAAGCAGCACAGCAAAGAACTGTGCATTCTTCGAAATCCCAAATCCACAAGGAGAGTCCAATTGTGTCGGTTGCGATGCCTGACCTTCCCAACACTGGACGTGAAGAGCATGCGCCTTCCACCATTTGCACGCCCCCTGCAAGTGCTGGAAGGAGCACCCGCAGTCCAGTTCCTGATAGTCAGATTGAAGATGTCAGTGTTGAAGTACACCAGGATGAGGAGGATATGGGTGTTGCTGGCGCTGGGGAGGAAATTGACCAGGAGGATTCTGATGGTGAGGTGGTTTGTTTAAGTCAGGCACCCGGGGAGACACCTGTTGTCCGTGGGAGGAATATGGCCGTTGACATGCCAGGTGAAAATACCAAAAAAATCAGCTCTTCGGTGTGGAGGTATTTCACCAGAAATGCGGACAACAGGTGTCAAGCCGTGTGTTCCCTTTGTCAAGCTGTAATAAGTAGGGGTAAGGACGTTAACCACCTCGGAACATCCTCCCTTATACGTCACCTGCAGCGCATTCATAATAAGTCAGTGACAAGTTCAAAAACTTTGGGTGACAGCGGAAGCAGTCCACTGACCAGTAAATCCCTTCCTCTTGTAACCAAGCTCACGCAATCCACCCCACCAACTCCCTCAGTGTCAATTTCCTCCTTCCCCAGGAATGCCAATAGTCCTGCAGGCCATGTCACTGGCAATTCTGACGAGTCCTCTCCTGCCTGGGATTCCTCCGATGCATCCTTGCGTGTAACGCCTACTGCTGCTGGCGCTGCTGTTGTTGCCGCTGGGAGTCGATGGTCATCCCAGAGGGGAAGTCGTAAGCCCACTTGAACTACTTCCAGTAAGCAATTGACTGTTCAACAGTCCTTTGCGAGGAAGATGAAATATCACAGCAGTCATCCTACTGCAAAGCGGATAACTGAGGCCTTGGCATCCTGGGTGGTGAGAAACGTGGTTCCGGTATCCATCATTACTGCAGAGCCAACTAGAGACTTGTTGGAGGTACTGTGTCCCCGGTACCAAATACCATCTAGGTTCCATTTCTCTAGGCAGGCGATACCGAAAATGTACACAGACCTCAGAAAAAGAGTCACCAGTGTCCTAAAAAATGCAGCTGTACCCAATGTCCACTTAACCACGGACATGTGGACAAGTGGAGCAGGGCAGGGTCAGGACTATATGACTGTGACAGCCCACTGGGTAGATGTATGGACTCCCGCCGCAAGAACAGCAGCGGCGGCACCAGTAGCAGCATCTCGCAAACGCCAACTCTTTCCTAGGCAGGCTACGCTTTGTATCACCGGTTTCCAGAATACGCACACAGCTGAAAACCTCTTACGGCAACTGAGGAAGATCATCGCGGAATGGCTTACCCCAATTGGACTCTCCTGTGGATTTGTGGCATCGGACAACGCCAGCAATATTGTGTGTGCATTAAATATGGGCAAATTCCAGCACGTCCCATGTTTTGCACATACCTTGAATTTGGTGGTGCAGAATTTTTTAAAAAACGACAGGGGCGTGCAAGAGATGCTGTCGGTGGCCAGAAGAATTGCGGGACACTTTCGGCGTACAGGCACCACGTACAGAAGACTGGAGCACCACCAAAAACTACTGAACCTGCTGTTACGATTCCTGTACTCCAGACTGGAGAAGATCTTATGGCAGAGATCTGAGTACAGGAATGAAATACAGGTTGTGGGAGCTGGAGAGCCTAGTAACCCCTGGCGCCCTAACTCCGTTGTCTCGCCCGTGTTATCAGAAATCCCCTGCGAGACTATGGTTGCTTGAGCCCATGGCAGCCGCGTTCGAAGGGCGGATTATGTCTGCCCAACCCCGATGCCCCCGCAGGTCTTAATGGGAGACAAGGGGAAGTCCGAGACAGGGTGATAACAAGGGGCCCTCTGACTAAGCAACCAAGCCAGGGGTTACAAGCTAACTAAACTAAATCAAACGGTATGTGCGGACTAGCCGCCAGGGAAAAGGACAACCAAAGATCCACGGATCCGACACTCCTATCCGGCACCGCTGGACACCAGAGTGGATCTTGTGGAAGCGGAATCCTCCGCAAAACTCCAGAACTCAAAATAAACACAATAATAAATAGTAGCGGACAAGCCGCAACACACGGCTGCGCCGCGACTCACGAACGCCACCAGATGTTAAAGGTGCTCGATCAGACTCCAGGAACAGATGGTAACTTCCGAGTACAGGATCACTGAGAACAGGAACAAACGAACAGACCGGGACTGGGAACTCTCTCTGCAGCAGAATCAGGCAAACAGGAAGCTATCACCGGCGTCTGTGAGGAGTCCTGGGAGTGCTTTTAACAGAGAGTCTTCCAATCAGCTGTTTGGAGGCTGATTGGATTAAATGCCATGCAGCTGACAAGCTGCATGGCCAGGGAAACAGATGAGTGATAATTACAACATGCCGTGCAGCTGCATGCTACACAGCCAGGAAACCAGTGATGATATAAACTTAGACCCAGCAACGGGGAACACGATCCGACAGTGGCGTCCCCGTTGCTAGGCGCCGGCCGCACTGACGAGCGGACCCTCGGCGCCTAACAGTACCCCCCCCTTGAGGAGGGGTCAAGGAACCCCTAAATCCGGGTTTCTGAGGAAATTCTTGAAAAAATGCCCTTTTGAGCCTTGGGGCATGAAGGTCCTCATCTAGGACCCACGACCTTTCCTCAGGACCATAACCTCTCCAATGCACCAAAAAATAAAGCCGACCCCGGGACAACTTGGAATCGAGAACCTTCTCAACCACGAACTCCTGCTGACCCTGTACATTAACTGGTGATCTCCCCTGAGGTTTTTTACGAGGAAATCTGCTAGATGAAACATATGGTTTGAGCAAAGAGCAATGGAAGGTATTTCCGATCCGTAACGTTTTTGGTAGCTGTAACCGGAAAGCAACTGGATTGACTTTTTTGATAATGAGAAATGGTCCAATAAATCTAGGACCCAATCTGGCTGAGGTTTGTCGAAGTTTGATATTGCGAGTCGACAGCCACACCCTGTCTCCTACTCTAAAAGTGCACGGCCGCCGGAACCTGTCCGAAAAATCTTTTTCCCTGAAAGCTGCTTTTCTGAGAGCTATGTGCACTTTTTTCCAAATAAGTTTAAGATGAGAGGTCAGGGCCAGAGAGGAGACAGAGGAATGTTGGAAAAATGAATTAGCTCTGGGGTGGAAACCAAAAACTGCAAAAAATGGAGACACATTGGTGGAGGAATGACAGGCATTATTATAAGCAAACTCTGCCAATGGAAGAAACTCAGACCAGTCATTTTGGAGTTTGGCCGAGTACAAACGCAAATATTGTTTTAAGGATTGGTTCACTCGCTCAGTCTGTCCATTTGATTGTGGATGATAACCGGAGGTTAATGATAATTTCATTTTTAACGAAGCACAAAAAGACTTCCAAAACTGTGCAATGAATTGTGGACCCCTGTCAGAAACAATATCAGTGGGTAACCCATGGAGTCTGAAAACATGACGGAGGAACAAGACTGCCAATCCCTGGGCAGATGGCAATCGGGGAAGACCAATAAAATGAGCCATCTTACTAAAACGGTCCACTACCACCCATATGACTGTGCATCCAGCTGACAGAGGGAGATCCACCACAAAATCCATGGAGATATGCGACCATGGTCTAAGGGGAACATTCAATGGCATAAGTTGACCAATAGGCAAAGAACGGGGAACTTTATGCTGTGCACAGACCTGACACGAAACAACAAACTCTTTAATGTCTTTAGAAAGACCAGGCCACCACACTGAGCGGGATACCAATTCAAAAGTTTTAGCGACTCCCAGATGCCCTGCAACTTTGCTATCATGAAATTCCTCCAAAACAGTTGCTCTCAAAAACTCAGGAACAAAAAGACGGCCAGCAGGAGTATTTCCCGGAGCTTGATGTTGAAGCAGCTTCAATTGAGAAAAAACATCCTGTGTGAGACCTGCCTGAATGACTGAAGGCGGAAGTATGAGAGTAACCGGACTGTTGTCTTGAACGGGAAGAAAACTGCGTGAGAGGGCATCTGCCTTGGTATTCTTGGAACCAGGTCTGAAGGTGATAATGAATTTGAAACGAGTGAAAAATAAAGCCCAACGAGCCTGTCGGGCATTCAGTCGCTTAGCTGATTCAATGTATTGAAGATTTTTGTGATCCGTCAAAACAGAAATGGTATGGGTCGCTCCTTCAAGCCAATGTCTCCACTCCTCAAAAGCCCATTTAATAGCCAGCAACTCCCGATTACCAACATCGTAGTTGGATTCAGCAGATGAGAATTTCCTGGACATAAAGGCACAAGGATGTAACTCAAGGGAATCTGGATCCTTCTGAGAAAGGATAGCCCCTACACCAACCTCCGAGGCATCTACCTCAACGATGAAAGGCAATTCTGGGTTGGGATGTCTAAGGACAGGGGCTGAGACAAAGGCTTGTTTCAAGGCCTGAAAAGATACTTTAGCTTCACATGACCAATTGGTAGGATCTGCTCCCTTCTTAGTGAGTGCCACAATGGGAGCAACTATGTCAGAGAAAGAGTGAATAAACCTTCTATAGTAGTTTGCAAACCCTAAAAAGCGCTGAATTGCTTTTAAGTTGGTGGGTTGCGCCCAACTCAGGATGGCTTGGAGCTTCTTAGGTTCCATTCGGAATCCCCGAGGGGAAATAATGTACCCTAAAAAGGATACCTCCGTGACGTGAAATTCACACTTCTCCGGTTTGGCATACAAGTGATTTTCACGTAATTTCTTAAGTACCTGACGCACCTGGGTAACATGTTGTTCTATAGAGTCAGAATAAATTAAAATGTCGTCTAAATAGACCACAACGAATCTTCCCAGAAACTCACGGAGCACATCATTAATGAGATCCTGAAAGACTGCCGGAGCGTTAGATAGGCCGAATGGCATGACCAGATACTCATAGTGACCTGATTGAGTACTGAATGCCGTTTTCCACTCATCCCCTGATCTGATTCTAATGAGATTATATGCTCCTCTCAGGTCAATCTTAGAAAAAATAACAGCCGAACGTAGCTGATCAAAGAGGACAGAGATCAGAGGCAGAGGGTAAGTATTCTTTACTGAGATTTTATTCAGGGCTCGAAAGTCAATGCAGGGTCTGAGGGAACCATCCTTCTTCTCTACGAAGAAAAAACCTGCACTTAAAGGGGATTTAGATGGCCTGATAAACCCTTTCTCAAGACTTTCTTTCACATACTCATTCATGGCCACAGTTTCAGGACCAGACAATGCATATAACCTTCCTTTAGGCAACGTGGCACCAGGAATTAACTCAATGGTACAATCATAAGGCCTATGGGGAGGCAAAATATCCGCATTGCCCTTGGAAAACACATCCAAAAAATCTTGGTATTCTCCAGGAATATGTGCGGACCTGGCAGCAGCTACTCGGATAGGAAGTGTAATACATTCTTTATCACAGATGGTACTCCATTGTAGGATCTCCCCAGACTGCCAATCTATGATGGGATTATGAAAGGCCAGCCAAGGGTGACCCAGAACCACAGGAACTGCTGGACAATGGGTAAGAAAAAACTCAATCTTTTCAGAATGTAGAGCTCCCACCGAGAGCAAAACAGGAGGTGTACATAGGGAAATAACCCCATTGGATAAGGGACTCCCATCTAAACCATGCATGGTGATACACCTACTTAAGGTTAACTGAGGAATACCTAAGGCCTTGGCCCATGTTAAGTCCATAAAGTTTCCTGCAGCTCCACTGTCCACAAAAGCAGAGACCGAGGAACAGAGGCTGTCATAAGAAACTTTAGCAGGAACCAATAGTGAATTATTTGAGGAGATGAGCTGTAGACCAAAGTGAACCCCCTCACTATTCACTTGGTCAGGAAGTTTCCCGACTTGTTTGGGCAACTACGGGCAAAATGTCCCTTACCTCCGCAGTACAAACACAGACCAGAATTTTGCCTCCTGGTTCTTTCTTCCGGAGACAATTTGGAGAGACCAATCTGCATAGGCTCCTCCATGTCTACCGGAACGGAAGAAACACAGGGAAAAGAAACTACAGATGCCCCTTTCTCAGTCCTCCGCTCTCTGAGCCTACGATCTATTTTAATAGAGAGCTCCATGAGTTTATCAAGGTTCTCAGGAGCGGGATACTGAAGGAGGCTGTCTTTTATAGATTCAGATAAGCCGAGGCGAAACTGACTGCGCAGGGCAGGATCATTCCAGCCACAGTCGTTCGACCAACGGCGAAACTCTGTACAATAATTCTCTGCAGGATTCCTACCCTGTCTTAGAGCACGCAACTGACTTTCTGCGGATGCCTCTCTATCAGGGTCGTCATACAATAGCCCTAAAGATTTCAAAAAGGCGTCTACAGACGATAAGGCCGGATCGTCTGTCTTTAAACCAAAAGCCCAGGTCTGAGGATCCCCCTGAAGCAGAGAAATTATAATTCCAACCCGCTGAGCCTCCGTACCTGAGGAAACTGGTCTTAAACGAAAATACAGTTTACAAGACTCTTTAAAATTAAAAAACTGTTTTCTATCCCCAGAAAAACGGTCAGGCAGATGCATTTTTGGTTCAGGGATGACCCTCGGGGAAGTCCGTAACAGATCTTCCTGTGAGCTTACCCGGAGGGACAGATCCTGAACCATCTGGGTAAGTTCCTGAATCTGACTAACCAAAAACTGGCCAGGATTTGGCCCAACACCGGTGGGATTCATGAGGCCGACAAAATTCTCCCAACTGGATAAGTGAAAAAATTAACTCCTGTTGAAATTTTTTTCTTTTGTCTGGCCGGTGATAATGTTACGATTCCTGTACTCCAGACTGGAGAAGATCTTATGGCAGAGATCTGAGTACAGGAATGAAATACAGGTTGTGGGAGCTGGAGAGCCTAGTAACCCCTGGCGCCCTAACTCCGTTGTCTCGCCCGTGTTATCAGAAATCCCCTGCGAGACTATGGTTGCTTGAGCCCATGGCAGCCGCGTTCGAAGGGCGGATTATGTCTGCCCAACCCCGATGCCCCCGCAGGTCTTAATGGGAGACAAGGGGAAGTCCGAGACAGGGTGATAACAAGGGGCCCTCTGACTAAGCAACCAAGCCAGGGGTTACAAGCTAACTAAACTAAATCAAACGGTATGTGCGGACTAGCCGCCAGGGAAAAGGACAACCAAAGATCCACGGATCCGACACTCCTATCCGGCACCGCTGGACACCAGAGTGGATCTTGTGGAAGCGGAATCCTCCGCAAAACTCCAAAACTCAAAATAAACACAATAATAAATAGTAGCGGACAAGCCGCAACACACGGCTGCGCCGCGACTCACGAACGCCACCAGATGTTAAAGGTGCTCGATCAGACTCCAGGAACAGATGGTAACTTCCGAGTACAGGATCACTGAGAACAGGAACAAACGAACAGACCGGGACTGGGAACTCTCTCTGCAGCAGAATCAGGCAAACAGGAAGCTATCACCGGCGTCTGTGAGGAGTCCTGGGAGTGCTTTTAACAGAGAGTCTTCCAATCAGCTGTTTGGAGGCTGATTGGATTAAATGCCATGCAGCTGACAAGCTGCATGGCCAGGGAAACAGATGAGTGATAATTACAACATGCCGTGCAGCTGCATGCTACACAGCCAGGAAACCAGTGATGATATAAACTTAGACCCAGCAACGGGGAACACGATCCGACAGTGGCGTCCCCGTTGCTAGGCGCCGGCCGCACTGACGAGCGGACCCTCGGCGCCTAACACCTGCCCTGCCATCATCTGAAGCAAGAAGTGGTAACGAGGTGGAATTCAACCCTCTATATGCTTCAGAGGTTGGAGGAGCAGCAAAAGGCCATTCAAGCCTATACAATTGAGCACGATATAGTAGGTGGAATGCACCTGTCTCAAGCGCAGTGGAGAATGATTTCAACGTTGTGCAAGGTTCTGATGCCCTTTGAACTTGCCACACGTGAAGTCAGTTCAGACACTGCCAGCCTGAGTCAGGTCATTCCCCTCATCAGGCTTTTGCAGAAGAAGCTGGAGACATTGAAGGAGGAGCTAACACGGAGCGATTCCGCTAGGCATGTGGGACTTGTGGATGGAGCCCTTAATTCGCTTAACAAGGATTCACGGGTGGTCAATCTGTTGAAATCAGAGCACTACATTTTGGCCACCGTGCTCGATCCTAGATTTAAAGCCTACCTTGGATCTCTCTTTCCGGCAGACACAAGTCTGCTGGGGTTGAAAGACCTGCTGGTGACAAAATTGTCAAGTCAAGCGGAACGCGACCTGTCAACATCTCCTCCTTCACATTCTCCCGCAACTGGGGATGCGAGGAAAAGGCTCAGAATTCCGAGCCCACCCGCTGGCGGTGATGCAGGGCAGTCTGGAGCGACTGCTGATGCTGACATCTGGTCCGGACTGAAGGACCTGACAACGATTACGGACATGTCGTCTACTGTCACTGCATATGATTCTCTCAACATTGATAGAATGGTGGAGGATTATATGAGTGACCGCATCCAAGTAGGCACGTCACACAGTCCATACTTATACTGGCAGGAAAAAGAGGCAATTTGGAGGCCCTTGCACAAACTGGCTTTATTCTACCTAAGTTGCCCTCCCACAAGTGTGTACTCCGAAAGAGTGTTTAGTGCCGCCGCTCACCTTGTCAGCAATCGGCGTACGAGGTTACATCCAGAAAATGTGGAGAAGATGATGTTCATTAAAATGAATTATAATCAATTCCTCCGCGGAGACATTGACCAGCAGCAATTGCCTCCACAAAGTACACAGGGAGCTGAGATGGTGGATTCCAGTGGGGACGAATTGATAATCTGTGAGGAGGGGGATGTACACGGTGATATATCGGAGGGTGATGATGAGGTGGACATCTTGCCTCTGTAGAGCCAGTTTGTGCAAGGAGAGATTAATTGCTTCTTTTTTGGGGGGGGTCCAAACCAACCCGTCATATCAGTCACAGTCGTGTGGCAGACCCTGTCACTGAAATGATGGGTTGGTTAAAGTGTGCATGTCCTGTTTTGTTTATACAACATAAGGGTGGGTGGGAGGGCCCAAGGACAATTCCATCTTGCACCTCTTTTTTCTTTTCTTTTTCTTTGCATCATGTGCTGATTGGGGAGGGTTTTTTGGAAGGGACATCCTGCGTGACACTGCAGTGCCACTCCTAAATGGGCCCGGTGTTTGTGTCGGCCACTAGGGTCGCTAATCTTACTCACACAGTCAGCTACCTCATTGCGCCTCTTTTTTTCTTTGCGTCATGTGCTGTTTGGGGAGGGTTTTTTGGAAGGGACATCCTGCGTGACACTGCAGTGCCACTCCTAGATGGGCCCGGTGTTTGTGTCGGCCACTAGGGTCGCTAATCTTACTCACACAGCTACCTCATTGCGCCTCTTTTTTTCTTTGCGTCATGTGCTGTTTGGGGAGGGTTTTTTGGAAGGGACATCCTGCGTGACACTGCAGTGCCACTCCTAGATGGGCCCGGTGTTTGTGTCGGCCACTAGGGTCGCTAATCTTACTCACACAGCTACCTCATTGCGCCTCTTTTTTTCTTTGCGTCATGTGCTGTTTGGGGAGGGTTTTTTGGTAGGGCCATCCTGCGTGACACTGCAGTGCCACTCCTAGATGGGCCCGGTGTTTGTGTCGGCCACTAGGGTCGCTAATCTTACTCACACAGCTACCTCATTGCGCCTCTTTTTTTCTTTGCGTCATGTGCTGTTTGGGGAGGGTTTTTTGGAAGGGCCATCCTGCGTGACACTGCAGTGCCACTCCTAGATGGGCCCGGTGTTTGTGTCGGCCACTAGGGTCGCTTATCTTACTCACACAGCGACCTCGGTGCAAATTTTAGGACTAAAAATAATATTGTGAGGTGTGAGGTATTCAGAATAGACTGAAAATGAGTGTAAATTATGGTTTTTGAGGTTAATAATACTTTGGGATCAAAATGACCCCCAAATTCTATGATTTAAGCTGTTTTTTAGTGTTTTTTGAAAAAAACACCCGAATCCAAAACACACCCGAATCCGACAAAAAAAATTCGGTGAGGTTTTGCCAAAACGCGTTCGAACCCAAAACACGGCCGCGGAACCGAACCCAAAACCAAAACACAAAACCCGAAAAATTTCAGGCGCTCATCTCGTGTGTGTGTGTGTGTGTGTGTGTGTGTGTGTGTGTGTGTGTGTGTGTGTGTGTGTGTGTGTGTGTGTGTGTGAAAGCCCTCACTCACTCACTCACTGACTTATCACTAATTCTCTTACTTCCCGATATGTTAGGAAGTTGAAATGTGACATAGGTATTCCTCAGGTGGGACATAGGAAAACTACGTAATTATGATTTTATTAAATCTTCCCTAAGGGGATGAACAGGGTGTTGACATAACAATGTCATTACCGATGCGTGGCTTGCGTTGCGTGAACGATAGTGCTCAAACGAACAATCTGATCAAAATTTGGATTGCACCTCAAGTGTGAAGAATTTAATAAACTACAACAATGGTCCTGTTACTTTTTACCGTATCTGCTACGGGTGTTCCTCTTTAGATTTACCAAATTATTAACACTTATGTATATGTGCAACCGTGAAAATCTGACACTCCCATGCCAAAAAATGGGTAGAACACACACACACACATATATATATATATATATATATATATATATATATACACACACACATGTGGATTGGGAACTAAAAATTGCACTGAAAAATATTATGGAAGTGGCCTCAACTATAGGCGGAACCAACACCACAGTAGGCAGGATTAGTACATCACTATACCAGAATACATCAGTGATAGGGAAGGCTGAAGATGACCATACACCAGACGTATACATAAAATCAAATTTTCTTATTGCGGAGCTGCTCAGTGGCTAGTGATGAGTCCCTTGCCACCATGCTATTACAATTAAATGCGATCGCTGCTTTTTAAGCTCTCTCTCTCTCATTTTCCCCTGTTCAGCATCATGATGGATGAAGGGGATGTGGTGCCCTGGAGGTCATCCAGGTCGAATAGCAATGGCATCCCTGCTCCCCTGGTGGCCATCATAAACGATGGAGCCTAGAATAAATATAATAGAAAGCACCGCCTTCCCCCCCCCCCCCCCCCACCTCACCCCCTGCCACGATCAGGTGGATGCAGAGGTGGTCCATTGGAACCTGGCACCCAGAGCAAGTGAAATGCAATGATGCACCCCCATAGTACCGGTATGCGCCAGATGCTTCTCTCCACATACCCCCAGATCTTCCTACATGCGCACAGACATCCCATATTCCCTATGCATGCCTCTCAGACTTGCACATATGACATACACACACACACTTACACTAGTTAATACATGGAGCCGACACCTGCAGGTCACCTTAGTTGCTCGGCTCCTTCTGTCCCCTCCCATCTTATTATACTTACCCCCCTCTCTGTCCTATTTATTCCCATCACTGCAGTGATTATCTGCACGTAACACCTTATATGTGCGCTGTGTGAGTATACAGTGTGTATATACATATATGTATATATATATATATATATATATATATACACACACACACACACATATATACATACATATACACTGTATACGCACACATATATATACATACATATACACTGTATACGCACACATATATATACATACATATACACTGTATACGCACACATATATATACATACATATACAGCGTATACAGTGCATATGTATGTATATATATGTGTACATACACAAATATAAAATAGAAATATAACATTATTAGTGGAAATTGTGCTTACCTGCCATCCTTAAGATATTTTATGTGGCATGGCACACAGTCTTATTCTGTTAGTCTTCATCACTTGGTCAGCCACCAGCCATAGAGAGGTGGGGGTGGCAGATGCACACAAGGAGGTAGCAGAGCTACAGATGGCAGAGACACACATTGGGTGGGTTGGGCAGAGACACACATGGAGTTAGAAGGAGGGGGGGTGAGACATACATGGTGTGGGGGGGTAGCAGAGAGACACATGGAGTAGGAGGGGCTATGAGACACACATGGTGTGGGGGGGGGTAGAGACACGTATGGAGTGAGAGGGGGGCAGAGACATGCATAGGGAGGCTAGGAGCAGTGGCACAGCTGAGGAACGTTTTTTCAGCTGTGTGTGCCTGTGTCTAGCAGCACAGGCAGGGCAGCAGGGAGAAAAGGGAGGAGCTACAGGAGAGCAGGGGCGGGGCAACTCGTGGAGGAGAGCGAGGGAGCTGAACTAATACGGACTCCGGGCTGAAGTGCCCTGTCCTTTCAGCATGAGAGAGATGGGGCACACAACCTCTATAGTAAACCTAGATCTAATGAGCAAAAGACAGAGGGACCATCTGGTGCTGATGATCTCAGCTCCGATGTGCACAGGCAGCCATCTGTGACTGCCTGTGAGTGAATAGCAGGCTACAGCCACGATCACCAGCGGGCCCTCTGTCAGTGGTACGTCCTGTACCCAGCATTCTCCAGAGCCTTCCTTCATTCTGCCCCTCTCCGCGCTCCTCCTCCTGCCGCCCACCTCTTCAGTCAGCCTGGTCTCTGAGCGCTGTACTGTGTAGCTCCGCCCATCAGCAGCTCATAAGCCAGTCAGCCTTGTACATTATCCCCGCTGGCTGACTAACTGCTATCATGTAATGTGGTGCGGCGCGGCCCCGCAGAACACCCTCCAGCTGCCCTGCCTCTATATTGCTATGTGGCGCCGGCATTTGCCGGGGCAGAGACAAAAGTTCAGCATTGCCGATCGGATCGGTAAAAAAGCGATCCGATCTGCTACGGGTGGCGGGGGGCCCTTTTAGAAAGTGGGGCCCGGGGTACTTATCCCCAGGGCCCCCTCCCCCATAATCCGGCTCTGCCTGTTTAGTAACTCTGCACCATTTAAAGAACACACTTAGACAGTGGCAAACATAGAATTTCTAGACAGGGATTCCAGCTGCTTGAAGTTAGAGTGCATGTAGCCGGTCCATGAAGAAGGCATAATTAGCATGAAGCAGCTACAACATGCATCATACAAAGTGAAATGTACTGTATGTCATATTTCCCATATACTGTATACAGGGCCAGCGATCACAGTAACCCATTAGATGTGGCAGAATGCTTTATATCAGATGTGGGCACCAATTCAGAGCATTGGAGCAAGGTTGGGGAACTGGCAGAAGAACCTAGTAACTACCCTGGACATATATGTACACATTACAGTATTAATAATTAACCCTATATATGGTCTATAGAAAATCACCCCGAACAGTGCATGTTTTACAGATCTCCTGATTTCTGCACACATATGTATTAATTATTGGCTGACACATTTTTAAAAATCCACCGGTGTTCGTAATTATTTTATTTGTAATCCTGAAAAGATCTTTAATACATGCAGCTGTAGTAAGATAGTATTATATGCAATTTCTATAGTGTTTATGGTGTGGTCGAGAGAGGGGGGTTTCCAGGCAACCGGAAATCCTTCCTGTGTTTGCCTATGCTTAGAGGTGTATTTACGAAAACCTGGTGCTTCTGATCTGATCATGTTTATATTTAAAAGGGTGACACAGAGCTTCGTATCTATGCTAATATCTGCAGCCGCTGGGTGGGGGTGCTGCCGGGCTGTCCAATCAACAGTGATCGGCAGCACGGCAGGCACAGAGGGGAGGGAACCAGGGAGCAGAGGGACCATGAGGACCCTCTGGAGAGCATCAGCTGCAGGAAGATCCTCTTCTTGCAGCTGCACAGTGGGTTTTTTGACTGGTTGCATCAGATGCAACCATGCCAGGCAAGTGGTTAAAAAAAGAATTGAGGTTTCAAAGAACAGAAAATAGGCATTTAGAAATCATAATGTCATATTAATTACGATGAATATTTTTTTTCTAAATGTATTTATATAATAAAATAAGCTGCTGCAAAAAAAGAGGCAATCACTTTTAGCCATGTATGTGCACATCAAGCACATGGTGCGGCAACTGCATGAAGAAGTTGGGCCTGGAAGCAGGTACTGATGACAGTAAAATTAAGGAGGGGAGAGCAAGGAACAGGAGAGTGACTGAGAGGCTGGCGAGAAGAGAGAGATGGTAGAGAGACATGAGGAAATACAGACAGCAGAAGGACAGAGAGACATGGGGGTAAATTTTCTAAGATGGGAGTTCGATTCAAGATGGGATGTTGCCCATAGCAACCAATCAGATTCTAGTTCTCATTTATCTAGCACCTTATAGAAGATAATACCTGGAATCTGATTGGTTGCTATGGGCAACATCACATCTTAAATAGAACTCCCATCCTAGTAAATTTACCCCATGGTGTCCAATATATAGACACAGAGTAGAGGGACAGAAAAAAAGGGGGGAGGGGGAACAGTGTCAGAATGACAAAAACAGACCGAGGAGGAAGAAGAGGTATGGGGAAGATAGAGATGGATTAGGAGGGGGAGAGAAGAGGAGAAACAAAAGGAGGGGGACAGAGAGAGAATGGGGAAAACACACACACACACTGACATAATATATCATCACCGATGGCCACACACACTGAGATAATATATCATCACCTTGACAAAGCCCCATAACGGGGAGAAACGCGTTGGAAGAGTGCAGGCAGGCGAATCACACACACATCTCTCCTCTTGAGGCTGGAATTGTGTTATACATCTAGCTGGTCAGTGCTGTTTTTGGCCGACGGCCGCATGAAACCAAAAGGTAACGCCCGAAATTGGTAATGAAGGTTGCCCACTGCAAACCGCAGGTACTGCTGATGAGATACCGCAATAGGAATATGCAGGTAGGCATCCTGTATGTCCAGGAAGACCATATAGTCTCCAGGCTCCATGGCCAAAACAACAGAGCGCAGCGTTTCCATACGGAACTTGGAAATTTGCACATGCTTGTTCAAGGACTTCAGATTGAGAATGGGCCGCGAGGACCCGTTCGGCTTCGGGACGAGAAACAGCGGTGAATAGAACCGAGCCAGAGGCACCTGTACCACCACTCCTGTGGACAGGAGGGAATGTACCACTGAGTGCAACGTGTTTGCTTTTGCCGGATACAGAGGCATATCTGTTAGGCAAAACTGATGAGGGGGGTGATTCTTGAAGGGTATGGCGTAACCTCGAGCAACGACTTCCCTCACCCAGGTATCTGAAATGGTCTGCAACCATTCCTGGGTAAAACCTAGAAGTCAGCCCCCCCACCCTGGGATCCCCCAGGGGGAGGCCCGCCCCATCATGCGGCAGGCTTATCAGTTTTTGAAGCTGGCTGATGGGCGGCCCAAGCACGCTTCGGTCTGGGCTTGGCAAGTCTGGAAGCATGGGCTTGCTTTGGGTACGCCTGACCTTTTGCTTTACCTGGAGTATGAAAGGGCCGAGGGAAAGTACTTTTAGCCTTCTGTGCGGAAGGAGCCGTACTTAGCAGGCAGGCTGTTTTAAGAGTAGCCAGGTCAGCCACAATCTTATCCAGATTTTCTCCAAAGAGAATGTCTCCCTTTAAAGGAAGAACCTCCAGGGTTTTTCTGGAATCCAAATCCACCGACCAGGATCTCAACCAAAGGATACGTCTGGCCAAAACGGATGCAGTAGCAGCCTTGGACGCGAGCACCCCGGCATCGGGGTACAGAGAAGCCGTGACAATATACGAGAGACATTGTCGAGCATGCTCAGAAACATCAGAAGGCAGTTCCGCCTCAAGTTCCTGAGCCCACGCCTCAACAGCTTCAGCAGTCCAAGTCGCTGCAATAGTTGGCCTTTGAACAGCCCCAGACAGGGTATAAATCGCTTTTAAACAGCCCTACACCCGACGATCCATCGGTTCCTTCAGAGAGGTGACAGTAGTTACGGGCAGGGCAGCGGAAACAACCATACGCGCCACATGAGAATCTACAGGCGGAGGGGTTTCCCAATTTTTACACACCTCCGTAGAGAGAGGATAGCGAGCCAACAGTCTCTTATTCGGTGTACCCGAATTTTCCCAGGATTCCTGCCATATGTCAATCAGGTGTTTAGAGTAGGGTAGAACCTGCTTAACCACCTTCTTATGCTTAAACCTATCAGGTTTCTCGGAGACCGTCTCAGGCTCAGAGTCATCAGCCACCTGAAGAAGTATCGCCTCAATCAAATCCGGGACATCCACGGACGATTTCCCCTCCCCATATGAAACATCAGAGTCAGCGTCATTGTCCGAGGGGTCAGTATAAGCACCGTCCTCCTCAGAGGACGTGTCTGTTAAGGCTGCGGATCGAGAGGAGGTAATGGCCCTTTTAGAAGACGACTTAGTCTCATGCGGGCGAGAGTGACCCTTAGATTTGTACATGGATCAGTTTAAAATGCTGTAACTGAGTGGACAGCTGATCCGCCCATGGCGGGTTCACAGCGGGGACCATAATATGTGATAGCGGCACAGGTGGTCCCACAGGGGGCGTTAATTTAGTTACTAGCGTGTTTAACAATGTGGAAAATGTAGCCCAAGGTGGATCTTGAGTTGCCCCGAGTGCTACCGACCCACTGGGGGGCAGGGAAGCCCCTGAACCTGAACTCTCAGCTGCTAATTTATCCTCCATGCCGTCAGTGGCCTCACTACCACGCAGTGTGGGAGATGTCCCAACGTTATTGCCACGTGAAGCAGACATAACAATGCGTACAGTGATGGGCAACCCGGTACAAAAAGATATTTATAAATTTGTAGCAGCACTATACCTAATAGGAACTCTCAGAGAAACAGCCGAAGCTGGCACAGACCGAGTGTTCAATAGGAATAGAACATATGGTGACTATAATCCAAACAATACTCCAGTAGCATATCTTGTGAAACAGACCTATATTATCAGAAAAAAACCTGAAACGCTTGGCCCACACAGGGATAGTAATAATAAGAATTTACTTACCGATAATTCTATTTCTCATAGTCCGTAGTGGATGCTGGGGACTCCGTCAGGACCATGGGGAATAGAGGCTCCGCAGGAGACAGGGCACAAAAGCAAGCTTTTAGGATCACATGGTGTGTACTGGCTCCTCCCCCTATGACCCTCCTCCAAGCCTCAGTTAGGTACTGTGCCCGGACGAGCGTACACAATAAGGAAGGATCTTGAATCCCGGGTAAGACTCATACCATACCTGGGGTTGGGGGGAGGGGCCTCAGGTCCGGCCTACTACCCCTGCTGGCATCCCCACTGGGCGTGCGGGCAGTGATAAGAAGCGGGGGGTAATGGTACAAAAGTCCCCCCTGACCTGTGCCCCTGTGAAAATACCCTGTTGGCTAGTGGAACAGCAGCCCAGTAATCTGTGTCCACGCCAGCGCTCGCGTGGCCCGCCTCCTACAGCCGCGTGGGATCGCGGTGTACAGCGTGGTCACAGAAGCCCCTTACCTCCCCATGACAGCGGCCCCGCGATCCGGGAGACGGTGGCGTGTGTGTGACTCACAGAGGACAGAGGAAGAAAAGCCGGCGCCTCCGCTGTAGTGACCCGGCAGGAGTACACAGCATCCGCTGGGGGTGATGGAGCTGCTGCAGGGACATCTTCAGACACAGCCTGCTGCAGCCCTGGTATAGTCCTCTTCTTTTTTGTTGAAGCTAAAGCTAAGAATTAGGCTGCCTGAGGCATCCCCCTGTTAAGTGACCTGCTACTGCAGGCACCAACTACAAACTGAGCTCTCTGGCATGGAGGCGGGGTTATAGAGGAGGCGGCGCTGTGCATCTTGGGAACAGTCTAAAGCTTTGAGCCTGTTGGTGATCAGATCAAGATCCTACTCTACACCCCAATGTTATTCCTTGTGGAGCCCAGTGTACCCCACAGCAGAAAATATATCATCACCATGGCCACACACACTGAGATAATATATCATCAACGATGGTCACACATACTGAGATAATATATCATCACCGATGGCCACACACACTGAGATAATATATCATCACCGATGGTCACACACACTGAGATAATATATCATCACCGATGGCCACACACACTGAGATAATATATCATCACCGATGGTCACACATACTGGTATAATATATCATCAACGATGGTCACACATACTGAGATAATATATCATCACCGATGGTCACACACACTGAGATAATATATCATCACCGATGGCCACACACACTGAGATAATATATCATCACCGATGGCCACACATACTGAGATAATATATCATCACCGATGGTCACACACACTGAGATAATATATCATCACCGATGGCCACACACACTGAGATAATATATCATCACCGATGGTCACACATACTGAGATAATATATCATCACCGATGGTCACACACACTGAGATAATATATCATCACCGATGGTCATACATACTGGTATAACGTACAGTATCATCACCGAAGAACACATATACTGAGATAATATATCATCACCGATGGCCACACACACACTGAGATAATATATCATCACCGATGGTCACACACACTGAGATAATATATCATCACCGATGGCCACACATACTGAGATAATATATCATCACCGATGGCCACACATACTGAGATAATATATCATCACCGATGGACACACACACTGAGATAATATATCATCAACGATAGTCACACATACTGAGATAATATATCATCACCGATGGTCACACACACTGAGATAATATATCATCACCGATGGTCACACACACTGAGATAATATATCATCACCGATGGCCACACACACTGAGATAATATATCATCACCGATGGTCACACACACTGAGATAATATATCATCACCGATGGTCATACATACTGGTATAACGTACAGTATCATCACCGAAGAACACATATACTGAGATAATATATCATCACCGATGGCCACACACACTGAGATAATATATCATCACCGATGGTCACACACACTGAGATAATATATCATCACCGATGGCCACACATACTGAGATAATATATCATCACCGATGGCCACACACACTGAGATAATATATCATCACCGATGGTCACACACACTGAGATAATATATCATCACCGATGGCCACACACACTGAGATAATATATCATCACCGATGGTCACACATACTGAGATAATATATCATCACCGATGGTCACACACACTGAGATAATATATCATCACCGATGGTCATACATACTGGTATAACGTACAGTATCATCACCGAAGAACACATATACTGAGATAATATATCATCACCGATGGCCACACACACACTGAGATAATATATCATCACCGATGGTCACACACACTGAGATAATATATCATCACCGATGGCCACAC
>NC_086451.1:67804720-67849720 GCF_028390025.1 Pseudophryne corroboree
CACCATAAGGATTTCTAAGAGAAACTGTCAGCGGAGAAATGAGTGATGTGGCCTGATCCAGGAGACTGCTATTATGTTTAAGCAGTGGATGCAATCTAACAAGTGGTCTGAACCACTTAATATGGTACACGTCTACTATTTGGGGTGTGAATTTATGGTGGAGGACACCTTTTTTTTTTTTATTCGTGACACACTACACCAGAGAGCGTCTCTCTCACCTTTCGTTCACATCATCTAAAATCGGTAGAAACATCCGTCTCTTTGGAGAGAAGCTGCCGGCCAGGATTTTAAGGGAGTGAATTGGTGATTAGAAGTATCACCGGGTCACGTTTATTGATATATGATATATTGAATAACTCTTACTAGAAGGACATTGACAGCCCTTACATATTTTTCTGACAACCTGTACTGTGTGTCTGTAGTGCTAGATACCACCAATATATATATATATATATATATATATATATATATATATATATATATATAAAAAATAGGATTTTAATACCTACCGGTAAATCCTTTTCTCTTAGTCCGTAGAGGATGCTGGGGATGCTTCAAGAACTATGGGGTATAGACGGGATCCACAGGAGACATGGGCACACTATAAGACTTTGAATGGGTGTGAACTGGCACCTCCCTCTATGCCCCTCCTCCAGACTCCAGTTATAGGAACTGTGCCCAGGGAGACGGACATTATGAGGGAAAGGATTTCTTTAATTATTTTAACTAAGGTGAGATACATACCAGCTCACACCTCCAACAGGCCGTACAACATGGCATTCAACAAACAACGCATGCAACGGCATGACCAACCACAGTCACAGACTGACCGAACTCAACGCAACCTGAGCGTAACTACAACCAAACTGCCCGCACTGGGAAGGGCGCCCAGCATCCTCTACGGACTACGAGAAAAGGATTTACCGGTAGGTATTAAAATCCTATTTTCTCGTACGTCCTAGAGGATGCTGGGGATGCTTCAAGAACCATGGGGTTTATACCAAAGCTCTAGAACGGGCGGGAGAGTGCGGATGACTCTGCAGCACCGATTGACCAAACAAGAGGTCCTCCTCAGCCAGGGTATCAAACTTGTAAAACTTCACAAAGGTGTTTGAACCCGACCAAGTAGCAGCTCGGCGGCCGCAGGTCTAATAAAGGAAGTGCCGTTCGCGAGCTCTGATTGGCTCACGAACCGGCACTTCCTCTATTAGACCCGCGGCCACCGGAGATGCAGGAGGGACACAGGAGAGGCGCGCGCTGTGCCCTCCGTGTCCCTCCAACACAAAACAGCAGGGAAGCGGCGGCGGCGGGGGGGGGGGACGGGGGACGACGCACTGAGGGGGCATATATGGCACTGGGGGGGAATATCTGGCACAGGGGGCATATGTGGCACTGTGGGGGAATATCTGGTACTGGGGGCATATGTGGCACTGGGGGGGGATATCTGGCACTGGGAGCATATGTGGCACTGTGGGGAATATCTGGCACTGGTGGCATATGTGGCACTGGGGGGGAATATCTGGCACTGGGAGCATATGTGGCACTGTGGGGGAATATCTGGCACTGGGGGCATATGTGGCACTGGGGGGGGGGAATATCTGGCACTGGGAGCATATGTGGCACTGTGGGGGTATATCTGGCACTGGGGGCATATGTGGCACTGGGGGGGAATATCTGGCACTGGGGGGGAATATCTGGCACTGGGGGCATATGTGGCACTGGGGGGGGGGAATCTGGCACTGGGAGCATATGTGGCACTGGGGGGGGAATATCTGGCACTGGGGCCATATGTGGCACTGGGGGGAATATCTGGCACTGGGAGCATATGTGGCACTGTGGGGGAATATCTGGCACTGGGGGGGGGGAATATCTGGCACTGGGGGGAATATCTGGCACTGGGGGCATATGTGGCACTGGGGGGTATATGTGTACCTGGCACATAGGGGGGGTTCACTTTCTTGTTTGTATTCCTTAGGGAAGTTTGACATGGGGTGCAACTTGCACAGGTTAATAGTTATACATTCAACAGTATTACAATAATCATTGTTACAGTTATTACACTTATTCTTATAATCTATACTACAGTTGCTAAGAGCGTTTTTATTGTTCAACCTTGTGCTTTTCTCTCCGCAATCAACTCCTCCCCCGATGCCATTATCTCTCCTCTCAGAAAAGTCAATTGAATCTCTTTGTAATTCACCTTCCTGTTGCCCTAACTGCAAATAATCATAATGTTTACTTCGTCCCTTTGTTGGTTCAATGAGACATATCCTCCTCCTTAAATTTTGTAACACTTCTGGACAGGAGCTACCTATTCTTGGGAATTTCTCCCTGTCTTGTACAGTCATTCTCTCCCATTCATCACATAAAATTTCAGCGTGATTTCCATATTTCTCACACATCACATATCGTGCCGACCCGACTGGCCGGTTCCCTGAATCAACCCGAACCGAGGTTGATCGCCCCCTACCTGAACAAATGGCCCCCATAATCTGCAGGTGTTGCTTATTCCTCCTTGGATCTTTATCTCAAGGTTTTCAGCGAACCCTTACAAACAAACCAAGATGTCCTGGGCAGGCCGGCGGTGGTGGTTTATCAAGTACCCCACTTACTTCTCGCCCACGTTGGCCAGTACTGCAATCACTGTAACCAGAGCTGCGGTACCCAACCCAGGGCCCCTGTGAACCTTTATTTTACTGGAACATATGAGGGTTACCCGAAGGACACTTACTCTTTCCAGTAAAGTTGGGGTTGTTAGATAGTTCCTGAGTGACCAGCGAACTTCCCTTTAAAAATAAAAAATTACACAAATCACGTAAGAATGTACAAATAGCGTTTGTGACCACTTTACTCTAATGGTATTAGGTCAGATTACTAACTACTGCACACAATTACGTGCGGTCCAATCGTTCAGTACATAAGCACTACCTGTTATGTACTGAGAGATTAATGGAATCGATGTTTCCGGCCGCGATTCCTTCAGCAAGAGCTTATGGCCTATATGGGTTCTGCACCAACACCCCAGGCGTTGTGCCTCTTGTACCTTTATAGCGGACCTTTTACCTTACGACCTCCTGGTCTTGTTACCTTATGGTCCGCTATACTCTAATGCTCAAATATTATTTAACCAGGGATGCCTCCCTAGCCACCGTATATGTCACTTACACGTATGTCCCTTGACGAGTACCCGGCTTTCCTTTTGGTTCCACCTTAAAGTTGTATAAACTTATGTATACAAAACCACACTCACTCAACACATGTACACTTTGTTTCTATATCTATTTCTGCGCAGAAATTGTCTTCAGTCCAACAGTGTTACCAATTAGGAGCAGGATCTGTTAAACTAAATTTCAGATTTTTTTTTTTTCCAAAAATAGATTTGCGTTATTTACCGCTTCGCGTTATCTACCGCTGTGCGTTACTTATCGCCTTTGCGCTAATTCAACTTTTCGTGACTTGAGCTACGTGGGCGTAACCGGACGCTACGTTGCGTAGTGAACGCTGCGTGCGTCTGCCTTTGGATTGCGTACGCTAGTCTTTGTTAGCGACACGTGTACGCAATGCAAAGATCCACCGTAACACAATATATACTTTTATCAATGTAAATGATCCCTGATCATCTACCGCAATCCACACTGACTGCCTTGTATCTCAGACAAATCGTGTGTTGTTCTATACTTTAACTATTACCTCTACTATGAAATAACAGCAAATCTCTTTTAGCACTTTCTATCAACTATAAAAATTGGCAAACAGGAATAGTGATATACGAAATTGAAAAAAAAGAAATGCAGATAAATGTATGCGTGCGTGTATACGCAAGACAGAAGAGAAATAAAACAGTTTTAAAAGACACAAGCGTTTTGTTCTTACTTCCGGTTCCCGGATTCCTTCAGCACTCTTTATCTAAGCGAAGCAGACGCTTATCCCGTCAGCACTGGGAGACAACCTCCCACCCTTTGCTGGGGGATAATGTCTGCTGATCTACCTAGTGCAGATATGAGAAGGATAGGACGAGTCCCCAATTGACAATGCTAAATTCCTTTTGTCGTAATTATAACCCTTTATGAAGTCTAAGAACACTGTACGCTGTTTGCTTAAGAAGTACCGTAATGGTACGCTATTTGCGTAACGATCGCTCCGCCGTAGGCGAGACGCTCAAGCGTCACGTTCGCTCACGGCCCAGTGATCACAGGACATGTTATTGGTTATGACTAGAGTAATGATTCGCTATGGCGTAGCATACGCTCGAGACCACGAGGAGGTCACCAGCGGCGCAGACGCTCACAACGCTATACCTTAATGTTTAAACCTTATACCAATGAAATACACAGAATACCTTAATGTGAGTACAGGGTGTAAGTGCAACCTTGTGTAACCTGACTAACTACAAGGCTGCTTGAGCGTCACCGACGCTCAAGTGAACACTTAATACTATAGAAAATACACAGATACTGGTTTAGGTTCCAAAGCCTATTAACTGTATTATATCTAATATATTTGAAAAAGGGGATAACAGTACAAATGATACACTACAATATAACAGAGACTTCCTAACCACAGAACTAAACAATAAATACAAAAAGACAATACTACACTGACCTAAATGCAATACAATACAATACTATCTAATACAATACAATACTAGCCTAGTCTAGGGGAGATATGAGAGAACAGAACAGAGAGAGAGAGAGAGAGAGAGAGAGAGAGAGATGAGAGAAATTGGCTCACAGAAAGACAATGATTACGGAGAGAAACTTACGCTCAAGGGGAAACGATCGCATGCGCCTGGACATCCAGCACCCGATTTTCAGCAATGAGAACCGTTGAAGAGTGAGAGCTGGATGTGGTCGGCCTGCCTATTTATGCCCCACACACAATGCAATCCTACAGTCCCTACAATCCCATTGTCCATTGGACGTCGGAATTCGGCCCTGCATCATAACAAAAGGTCATAGGTTGATTCATACAGGTGGGCTGTGACGATTTCAAACAGCTCAGGTGGGTGGGGAACTAGGTTTCCCGCCGCATACCTGAGTATGAGTAAATAATAGAAATGGACATAAACTTCTTATGTCCATAACTATTCGCACGAGCGATTAATACGCTCCAAACCAACACCGGAATATTGCTAATTAAATACTCTTCCGATGGGTACCAAACACTGCTGTATGATTCCTGTCAGACCCTTCGTACAATACAAAGAGGGATTCCTCAGCTCAGGGACATTCTATATTAACCAAACTTTCAGAAATCATTAAAGGGATCATGATCTATAAACTACATTAATTATGAAAATATGTAACGAATGAGTCGCACGCTACGACTACATAAACTCTACCGTAAATACGCATACCGCGCCTGCGAGTGCACGCTATTGCGGGTATGCGCCTTCACGGGAGAGCGTACGCATGCGCAGCGCGGACCAGTGTGCGGTGCAAATATGGCAACGTGCATAGAGACATTTTTCTGACTTTGACAGCTGCAGCGTCCTTGATATGCCCCAAGGTCAAAAGCACACTATCCCTGTCTAGGGAATCTACCTCCAATGACAAGTTATCCGCCCACTTTTCAATAGCGCTACTCAGCAGCAACAGCGGGTCTGAGTAGCGACCCTGTAGTGACATAAATGGACCTCAGGGTATTTTCCTGCTTACGATCTGCCGGATCCTTCAGGGCTGCCGTGTCAGGGGACGGAAGCGCTACCTTTTTGGATAAACGCGACAAAGCTTTGTCTACCGTGGGGATTGACTCCCAGCTGTCCCTGTCCCCAGAGGGAAACGGGTATGCCATTGGAATTCTTTTGGGAACATGTACCTTTTTATCGGGATTTTCCCAAGCTTTTTCAAAAAGTGCATTCAGTTTATGAGAGGGAGGAAACGTCACCGTAGGTTTCTTGCCTTTAAACATACAGACCCTGGTATCAGGAACAGCAGGGTCCTCAGCGATATGTAATACGTCTTTTATCGCCACAATCATGTACTGAATACTCTTAGCCAGTTTTGGATGTAATCTGGCATCACTATAGTCGACACTGGAATCAGAGTCTGTGTCGGTATCCGTATCTGCTATTTGGTCAAATGCACGTTTCTGCGACCCCAAAGGGGTCTGGACCTGTGACAAAACATCCTCCATGGATTTCCTCCATGACTGGTTCTTAGACTCAGATTTATCAAACCTCTTAGCCAACTTAGTCACATTCGTTTTTAAAACACTCAGCATATTGACCCAATCATCTATCGGCGGTAACGACACTGTCACTCTCACAGAACTGACAGTCAACACGCCAACCTCCTCCTGGGAAGAGCATTCAGCCTCAGATATGTCGACACACACACGTACCGACAGCCACAAACACACTGGGCTATAGGGGATAGACCCACAGCAGAGCCTGTTAGAGAGACACAGAGAAAGTTCAGCCAGCTCACACCCAGCGCCTATCCCGGTTCTGAAGTCAGCAATAATACTGCCCCCCCTCCCCCGTTTTGCACCCTGTTACTTGCACAGCAGTGTGGAGGATCAGGGCCAGCATCTATGCAGCCTTCTGTGAAGAGAAAAATGGTGCTGGTGAGAGCTATGCGGCTAAGCCCCGCCCCCCGACATGGCACACTTAGGTCCCGCTCTAAATTCTTTATACTGGCGGGGGTCCCTTAACAAGTGCCCGGGCACCGTTATATTGCTTTGCCAGTGTTATTTGCGGCCCCCCATGCTGCCCAGGGCGCCCCCCCCGGCGCCCTGCAACCTGCAGTGCCGTAATCTGTGTGGGAGCATGGTGCGCAGCGCGCACGCTGCGCGGTACCTCAAGCCGTCTTCTGCCGTCACTGAAGTCTTCTGATCTTCACATACTCACCTGGCTTCTATCTTCATGCTTTGTGAGGGGGGTGATGGCGCGGCTCCGGGAACAAGCAGTTAGGCGTACCATAGTGATTGAACCCTCTGGAGCTAATGGTGTCCAGTAGCCTAAGAAGCAGAGCCCTTGAACTCTAAAGAAGTCGGTCTGCTTCTCTCCCTTCACTCCCACGCTGCAGGGAGCCTGTAGCCAGCAGGTCTCCCTGAAAATAAAAAACCTAATTAAAGTCTTTATCTGAGAAACTCAGGAGAGCTCCTCAGTGTGCCTCCAGTCTCGCTGGGCACAGAATCTAACTGGAGTCTGGAGGAGGGGCTTAAAGAGAGGAGCCAGTTCACACACATTCAAAGTCTTATAGTGTGCCCATGTCTCCTGCGGATCCCGTCTATACCCCATGGTTCTTGAAGCATCCTCTAGGACATATGAGAAATAAATAAATATATATATATATATCAATAGAAAATAATCCCTTTCTTGGCGCTGCACAAAAAGAGCTGCAAATAAAAAGTACTGAATAGACCACCAATCTATTAAAACTTGCAAGAAAGAAAAGGTACTCTCACTTTTGCGCTCAATGTCCCAGAAGTCCAAGTTTGTCCCAGTGGACAGATGTCGTCCAATCAATATGAAAAATAAAAATAGAAATGCGGGGGGCGTGGCTTGGCCGGCATCAGGGAAAGCTGTGATCCCATGGAGCTCCAGCTTTGATTCCCTCTGTAAAGTGCCTGGGCCCACGTTTTTCAATATTACCAGGCTGTATAGTGCCTACCTGGGCCTACTGACTAGCCTGGTGCTGGGGGGTGAGCGCTGCGGAGTCGGGGGGGCCCTGTTTTGCCCCCTGCGGATTGCGGCCTACCTCCGGTGCTGAGGCCGGGACCTGGATTTTGTATACGAGCCGCCGCAGGAACCAGTCGGCCGGACTCGGGAGGGCCAGCCCTGCTCCGCGGATCTTCTCCCCCGTACTGACGGCACACCGCGCTAACAGACATCGGGAGACTCCAGCAGGGGACTGAGGACCGCCGAGGAAGCCCGAGGTAAGGGCCGCGATGGGCGGCGGCGGTGGCCATCTTGCGGTTGGCGCCGCTGAACACTCGGCCTTAGTGGCTGCAGACGGAGCTCACCTGTGAGGGGGATAATACAGGATACAACCTCCTGGTACCCATGCTGAACTGGCCCCTGTAATTAGGTCCTGGAGGAGGAAGCAGTGAGCTGAAGCTGCTTTAGAGATCAGCCGGCGGCCATCTTGGGACTGGCAACAATACTGTAACCCATAGCAGAGACAGCATACAGGGATTTTCTGGCCCCTGTCACCTCTGCTCTACTCAGCTCCTTCCTCACAGTCCACATGCATGCTCCCTGTCTCCCCAGGTCCATGTGATGAGCCACATGAAAAGTGGACATACCTGCAGTCACCCCTGCCATTTCAGCGCCCGGCACCCACTGCGTCACCCAGCGGCTATCGCTTTGCCAAAGAGGATCTAGGATTTTCTCTCAACCCATGGCCCAGCGGCCGGTCTGTTTCTTTTCTGCAAGTTTACTCCTATACTGATGGCCGGCTAGCCACCTAGATTCTGGGGTGGCATGCTGGCGCTGACCCTGACGGGATGATGCTCTAATCACACAACGTTACTTCTGATGTTCTCCTGACGTACCCAAGGTGCCCCATGGTGAGAGGAAAGAAAGGATCGCAAGGGAGAGGAAAGAAGTCACATACAATCACCCCGACGCGTGCAATGGATACTCCAATCTCGAGTGATATGAGGCAATTTCTTCTCCCCCAGGGCTCCGCCCCTACGGTGGATGCCTCCCTACCCTCGACCCCACGTCTTTCGCCTGTCTCAGACTCGGCTTCCCAAGTGGGATCACAGGCGGCAGCCCCACACGCCACGACGGACCCGGGAAGTCTCGTCCAGATTCTGAATCTGTTTCAGGCCCTTCCAACTAAGCAGGACTTTGAGCACCTGGAGGGGAGAGTCCGGGAGACGGTCCGCTCAGAGATTGCTGCGGTTCAGGCAGAAATAACACACATCGGCTCCCGCCTGTCTACGCTGGAAGGCTTCTCCTCAGATACAGCAGCTGCTCATTATGCCCTCAGGGCCACCGTTATTAAACAAGCGTCCTGACTTCAACAGCTCCAAGACCGCGTAGAAGATTTAGATAACCGCGGAAGGAGAAATAACCTGAGGGTCAGGGGGGTATCGGAGGATATTACACCGGCCTGCCTCACTGACTTCCTCACGACGGTTTTCAATGAAATTCTGGGCCGGGATCCCGCTTCCATAATTGAGTTCGACAGGGCCCACCGAGCTTTGAGACCCAGGAGCGCACCGTCTGATCGTCCTCGCGACATTATCTGTCGGCTCCATTACTACACGGAAAAAGAGGAGATCCTCCGTAAAACCCGCCGCATGGATGTGATAGAGACTGCCTCTCATAAACTCCAGATCTTTCAGGACCTATCGTGGACGACCCTCCAGAAGCGCAGAGCCTTGCCTTACACCCGCTCACTACAGAACTTCGGAAGCTGGGCGTTAAATATAGATGGAGCTTCCCTTTTGGTCTTCAGACCTCGCACAACAGGACTCTATATACCTTTAAAGACCCCTCCGACCTGCCCCTTTTCTGTCAAGCGTTGGGAATACCACAGATCTCTCTTCCAGAATGGCAGGGGCCCCTGACCGACGGCGCCCCACCTGAACTCTCCCACCCTGACAACGACTGGCACCTTGTACACCGAAATTCGAGACCCCCTAGGGAGCAGCGTTCCTCCACGCAGTCGACAAAGAGATGAAGGCCGCAGCCTGGTTTGGAACATTCACTTGCGAAATTTCGGATGGTCTTTCCTTAGCTTAAAAGAATTATTGCCGACTCGGGGGATCTCCTTGCCGTACGGCACACTCTCCCTGACAGGAGGTGGTCGGGGCATCGAGATCGTACTCGACTCAGTGAATGTCCACCAATCCTGTACGGATTGGAAATACCTGTTCCTGGTTAAACTCCATTTCTTTTCAGTGGTTGTTCTTCTTAGTTGTGTGATCAAACTGTTCAGATATATTACTGATTGTGTGATGTTATAATCCCTGTTGGGGTCGGGGCTGGCACTGACCCCCCAGTTTGCCCCTGCACCGCCCGAGTATTCTTGGTCTCCGACGCGATTAGCGCGTCCGAGCTCCCAGGAGGCGGTAGAGTTGTCATTTATTCAGTTTATTTTTTCAGCTGATATTTGCATATGTTAGGTCTATCGACCTACTTCCTTTATGTTTTCTTTGTTTTTGTTTCTTTTTCCCCCTCTCCTTCCCCCCTCCCCTTACTGTGTGTCTTTCTACTGTGCGAGTTGCCGTGTCTTCCTGGTCGAACTAAACATTCCCTCTATGTTTCTGAACGATGGCGGTGGACTCTAAACTGACAAACATAAAATTGATCTCCCTTAATGTGAAGGGCCTCAATGTCCCGGAGAAACGCTCGAGGTTGCTTAGAGACCTATTTGCATTCAGAGCCGATGTGGCTTTTTTACAGGAAACCCACTTCAAGGTGGGAGTCGCCCCGGGTCTCAAGGACCGTAACTACCCACATTCCTTCTACAATAACAACAGCAAAGGTAAATCTCTAGGGGTAGCTATTCTGCTATCTAAGCGTTTGCCCTTCCGAGATATAACGTCCGAATCCTTGGGGGAGGGCAGGATACTCCTAGTGAAATGTACACTGTTCGATCAGCTGTATACATTTATTAACCTATACACTCCCAATCAATCACAACCCAGTTTCTTGGCAAAGGCTCTCAATCGCGTTGCCCCCTTGATAGCAGGTATCCCAGTTATTGGAGGCGATCTTAATTGGACCCTCCAACCAGAGGTGGACATCTCTGGGACGCCGGCAAGACCCTCCCTAGCATCGCACCGTAGGGTCCGGCGGTCTCTCCACGACCACCAGCTGATTGACACCTGGCGGCTCCAACACCCCGGGGACAGGGACTATACGTTCTATTCCAGACCCCACGACATTTACTCTAGATTAGACTACCTCCTCCTACCTCACAGATTCCTACATTTAGTTAGGGAAACAACTATTGGACTAATCACTTGGTCGGACCACGCTCCTGTCAGCCTGACCCTGGGGACATCCCATCCACACTCCAAGCAATGTACCTGGCGGTTGAATGAACAACTTCTAATGGATACGAGGTTCCAACCCCAGCTGCTTGAGACTATGGAGAACTATTTTCTAGATAATGAGACACCAGATGTTTCCCGGGTCACGGTGTGGGAGGCCCACAAGTGTGTCCTAAGGGGGAAGCTCATACAGCTAGGCTCCATGCTGAAAAAAGAGAGACTTGGGGAAAAGTCTACTTTACTCCAGCGGCTTAAGGATTTGGAAACATCACACAAAACGAACCCCTCCCCATCGGTGCTGACCGCCCTGACCGAGACGAGATCTGCTCTCAACAAATTGTTGTTTGCAGACATTAAGAGGGACTACAGGCTCTGTAGAAACCGCTTCTATCAATGGGGCAACAAGCCAAGGAAGCTACTGGCTAGGGCGCTCCGCGCGCAGAGGGCCACGCTATTTATACAGTCAGTACAGGATGCGGCGGGGACCCGCCGCACCCTTACGAAGGACATCGCTGAAACCTTCCACACTTATTACACCAAACTATATAATCTCCGGACACCAGGAACCCCGACATCCCTGACGACAACTCGAGACCTGGTGGAGGGATACCTTGGTGACGTGGGACTCCCTAGAATATCAGCAGATGAGAGTGCTTGGCTAGACTCCCCCTTTTCCCTTCCGGAACTGGAACAAGCCCTTAAGGAAGCTCCTTCCGGGAAGAGCCCAGGCCCAGATGGCTATACGGTTTCTTATTACAAGCTCTTTAAGAGCGCTCTCCTGCCCAAAATGTTACTGGCATTCAATGAGATCTCTGACGACCGGGGTTTCTCCCCTCAATCATTAGAGGCATTCATTACAGTTATACCAAAGGAGGGGAAAGACCCGGCTCAATGTGCTAGTTACCGACCCATATCCCTCCTCAACACAGACGTCAAACTGTTTGCTAAACTTATAGCAAACAGATTGAAGCTGTTACTCCCCAACATTGTACATTCGGATCAGGTGGGTTTCATACCCGGAAGAGAGGCGCGCGATAACACCACCAAGATCATTGATTTGATGCACTTGGCCTCAAGCAAACATGAACCGATGGTGGTGCTCTCTACCGATGCCGAAAAGGCTTTCCACAGAGTAGATTGGATGTTCATGGAGGGGGTCCTACGTCACTTGGGGTTGGGACCGGTCTGTTTGAGGCGCATTTTAGCACTTTATAACTCCCCCTCTGCAAGGATTAGAATTAATGGGGACCTGTTCCGCCCGGTTCCAATAAGGAATGGCACTAGACAAGGATGCCCCCTCTCACCACTAATTTTTGTCCTCTGTATGGAGGCCTTGGCGGGAGCCATTAGATTGAATCCGAACATCTCGGGACTCACGGCTGGGGGTAGAGAATTCAAACTCGCACTGTTCGCAGATGACTTGTTAGCTATCTTGTCGAACCCGGTGGTGTCTGTCCCCAACCTGATGAACGAGCTTGATAGATTTGGATCCATGTCAAACTTCAAGATCAACCTCTCTAAGTCAGTGGCAGTGAACGTGTCAAAGTCCTCCCAAGCTCTTGATAACCTTAAACAGTCCTTCCCCTTCCACTGGCATCCCTCTAGCTTCAAATACCTGGGGATCACACTCCATAAAGACCTATCACGCCTTTTTGACGAAAACTTCAAAAAACTACTGACCTCACTCCGTTCTGAGTTCTGGGACTGGGGTAACAGAAGGCTGTCCTGGTTGGGGAGGCTTAGTGTCATCAAGACGAATGTTCTGCCGAGAGTCCTTTATCTCCTCCAGGCGCTCCCGATATCCATTCCCAAAGCATGGTTCAGAGATTTACATAATTTGGTGAGGGACTTCGTCTGGGGAGATAAACGGCCTCGTTTCCGGCACGACATCCTTTTCCGTCCTAAACATAAGGGGGGTCTTCAGCTACCGCACTTTACTCTGTACTATGAGGCCATTATCCTCCACCGAATTATGGAATGGTCGCGCCCACATGACATAAAACAGTGGGTCCATATCGAGGGAGCGGCGATGCCTGCCCCCATTGCATACTACCCCTGGCGCTCGAGGCTGCCACATATAGACCATCCTACTATTGGCCCTACACTTACACGCTGGGGTAGACTTAGGGTACTACCACATATATCTTCTAAATACTCCCTTCTGACCCCACTGTTCAATAACCCAGATTTCCCACCGGCTGCCTCAGGCCGGGGATTCGACTCCTGGAAAAGGGCGGGGGTGACACGTGTTGGTGGGCTGGTGGAGCGTGGAGAGATGGTCCCTTTCCCCTTAATGCAATCCAAATGGAACCTGTCGTCCTCAGAGATCTGGAAATATCTCCAATTAAAACACTTTGCCATGGGGAGCGCTATACGCTCGAGCCTGAGTAGACCATTAACAGCTTTTGAGAGCCTCTGCCTGGAGCCTTCTCGCCCACCACACTTCCTCTCACGGTGCTATAAAATACTGATTGAGAATAAATTCACAGATCTACCCAAATATGCTAGAGACTGGGGCCATGATGTGCAGATAGACTTGTCGGAGGAGGATTGGGAGAAGAGCTTTCAGGCCACCTTTGCCAGCTCCTCTAGTTACTCGGTCCCCGAGACGCATTTTAAAGTCCTTTCTCGTTGGTATAGGTGTCCCCAAACATTAGCCAAAATGTTTCCCAACGTACCAGATGCATGCTGGAGATGTCACAACCATCCGGGCTCCCCGATGCATATCTGGTGGAGCTGCCCCGAACTTCGTCTCTTTTGGGACAAGGTTATAGAAATTTCAAAATTGTTAGTGGATCCAGGGGTTCCCTCGGAGCCTACTTTCTGGCTACTCAACTGTACTTCATGGCCCTTGTCAACATATAAAAAAATCTCTATTAAAGTTTCTTAATAGCGCAGCCAAGGCGGCCATTCCGGTTCACTGGCGATCGACTAACCCTCCTACCATGGGGGAGTGGGTCGCCAGAGTAGATTGGTATATGACTATGGAGGAATTGCGGGTGACACCGGAGACGAACCAAGGGTTTACAACTACTTGGTCCCCTTGGCTCGAATTTAAGGCCTCACAAGCTTACTCGACATTGCTGTAATGACCTAGACCATCTACCTTGGTTCCCTACCTGGGCTCCTCCGCTGTCCCTCTTGGGAACGACTGAAGCTGAAAACACACACCTCAGACCCCCGACCAGACTAGACACGGAAGATTCGCTGTGACCCCCCCCCCCCCCCCCTCTTCTCTGATTTTTATCTTCCTTTTCACCCTATGCTCTTCTGTTTTGTTTTCTTGAACTGTTTTAAAATTTAGAAATGTTTTACTGAGACAGCTACCACCTAGAATGGCCGGAAGTGACCTTGAATTTCAGATAAGGCTTTAGTTGGGGTGCTCCCCAACAGCAGGCCATGTTAAGCTCGTAAACAGTCATTGTTTGTATCAAATGGACTTATTGATATTTGAATTGTAAATGCTGTCTTCTATTACTCGCTATAACATGTTCTTACCTTTAATCAATAAACATTTATTGGAAAAAAAAAAAAAATAGAAATGCAACATAGTGTAATCCTGCAACAAAGATGGGTCTTTCACCGCTGTGTAACACGTAGGATGAAGGTGTTGATATAGTCCCAGATAGGAGGTTCATACAGCCACCTCTTTTTCTAAGGCACCACGTGTGGTATACAGGAATTAAGGTGATGAACTCTTACATGTATGCTTACTTCTATAGGCGTGTTGAAGGCACATAAAGGTTTCTTTAGTGATCTTCAAGACTCCCCTCACACAAATGGATGAACCCCGTTATTTCTCGCACCAAATCAAAAAGCCAGAGATATAATCCAATTAGGAAAAAAACACTCCTTTTATTATCAGAGTAGAATAAAAGTGGGAAGCAAAACAGTCATATCATATGGGGAAAAGGCAAGTTGGTATTCAGCTAACAGCAAAGGATCCGGATATCAATTACTGATATTTCCCCACTATGGATAGGCTGATCTGCGACCCACCAAATGCACTGTGTCGACGCGTTTCGATGCTATGCAGCGTCTTTTTCAAGATTCACAGTGCAACACAATATAAACATAAATATGATCTATAATTAAAAGATTGTGATATAACAGTATTTCAAAATTAATATTTCAAAATTATAATGCCTAACTGACAGTACTTTTTCTCTTGTCAGTTAGGCATTATAATGGAGAAGAATATTTTGAATCTCCATTATGAGTATTTTAAGTGGCCCTATAAATTTTGAAATATTATTAATGGTGCCTTCGAAAAAGAGGTGGATGTATGAACCTCCTATCTGGGACTATATCAACACCTTCATCCTACGTGTTACACAGCGGTGAAAGACCCATCTTTGTTGCAGGATTACACTATGTTGCATTTCTATTTTTATTTTTTCATATTGATTGGACGACATCTGTCCACTGGGACAAACTTGGACTTCTGGGACATTGAGCGCAAAAGTGAGAGTACCTTTTCTTTCTTTTATATATATATATATATATATATCTCCAATCATGGACCAATCAAAGGCACTCATGAGGCAAAAATACACAGAGAAACACACTGGTTGTAGCGAAATCAACGTTTCGGAGCTGGCATCCGTATGGCGTGATAAAGGGGCGCCAGCTACAAAACGTCGATTTCATTACGACCAGCGTTTCTCTGTGTATTTTTGCCTCATGAGTGCCTTTGATTGATCCGCGATTGGAGCTATATATTGCCTTGGATTAGGACACCGGGGCCAGTTGTATTTTACCACTGAGTGCCGGCCGATTTGGGAACATTATACATATTATCTATCTATCTATCTATCTATCTATCTAATTTTAGCACTTCAATCTGAAATCATTTGTCCTTTTCACAGGATAACATTCTATTTTAAATATGTACATATCTGTATTGTATTGTATTGGTGCACAGTGCAATGTTCATGTTAGGTATATAACACACATGTGCGATTGAGCTATGACACACTGGCCAAAATTTACTAAAAAATCGAGTTTGTGAGTATAATTTTATTTTCAGGTAACCCATGGATTCTACTTGGTGAAGTGGACCGACCCTCGTGTGAACATAGGTAAGTATGTGTGAATGTAGGTGTGCATATATGTAATAAAGTTTTACTTTCAAGGTGTGTGAGTTCTGTTTTTATTTGGATATTTTTTTTGTAGTAGTACTACAGGTACCAGCGGGCCCGTTTTTCCACTGCACCGTACTTGTGGTTCTCCAAGTACCAGCTTGTGGGGGAGGCTTGCTGGGACTTGTAGTACTGCTACAAAAAACAATGGGGCAGATGTATTAACCTGGAGAAGGCATAAGGAAGTGATAAACCAGTGATATGTGCAAGGTGATAAAGGCACCAGCCAATCAGTTCCAATATGTAAATTAACAGTTAGGATCTGATAATTAACAGTTAGGATCTGATTGGCTGGTGCCTTTATCACCTTGCACATATCACTGGTTTATCACTTCCTTATGCCTTCTCCAAGTTAATACATCTGCCCCAATATTCTATTTTTTTTCACAAGGCTATCAGCCCCCCATCCGCAGCCCTTGGATGGGGGGGACAGCCTCGGGCTTCACCCCTGGCCCTTGGGTGGCTGGAGGGGGGGGGACCCCTTGATTTAAGGGGTTCCCACTCCTCCAGAGTACCCCGGCCAGGGGTGACTAGTAGAGATGAGCGGGTTCGGTTTCTCTGAATCCGAACCCGCCCGAACTTCATGTTTTTTTACACGGGTCCGAGCGACTCGGATCTTCCCGCCTTGCTCGGTTAACCCGAGCGCGCCCGAACGTCATCATCACGCTGTCGGATTCTCGCGAGGCTCGGATTCTATCGCGAGACTCGGATTCTATATAAGGAGCCGCGCGTCACGGCCATTTTCACACGTGCATTGAGATTGATAGGGAGAGGACGTGGCTGGCGTCCTCTCCGTTTAGAAATTAAAATAGATAGGAGAGTGAGAGTGAGACACTTCATTTACTTACTGGAGCTTAGGAGGAGTTATACTAGTGACTGATGACCAGTGACCTGACCACCAGTGCAGTTTTATAATTTATTATTATTTAATAATCCGTTCTGTTCTTGTTCTCTGCCTGAAAAAAACGATACACAGTGACTCAGTCACACTCACATACCATATCCGTGCTCAGCCCAGTGTGCTGCATCATCTATGTATAATATCTGACTGTGCTCACACAGCTTAATTGTGGGGGAGACTGGGGAGCAGTTATAGGTTATAGCAGGAGCCAGGAGTACATATTAAACAGTGCACACTTTTGCTGCCAGAGTGCCACTACCAGTGTGACTGACCACTGACCACTGTGACCAGTGACCTGACCACACTGACCACCAGTATAGTATATTGTGATTGAATGTCTGCCTGAAAAAGTACACTCGTCGTGTGACTTGTGTGGTGTTTTTTTATTCTATAAAAATTAAAAAACTCATTCTGCTGACAGACAGTGTCCAGCAGGTCCGTCATTATATAATATATACCTGTCCGGCTGCAGTAGTGATATATATATATTTTTTATATCATTATTTATCATCCAGTCTATACTAGCAGCAGACACAGTACGGTAGTTCACGGCTGTAGCTACCTCTGTGTCGGCACTCGGCAGTCCATCCATAATTGTATACCACCTACCCGTGGTTTTTTTTTTCTTTCTTCTTTATACATACTACATCTCATTATCATCCAGTCTATATTAGCAGCAGACACAGTACAGTACGGTAGTCCACGGCTGTAGCTACCTCTGTGTCGGCACTCGGCAGTCCATCCATAATTGTATACCACCTACCCGTGGTTTTTTTTTCTTTCTTCTTTATACATACATCTCATTATCATCCAGTCTATATTAGCAGCAGACACAGTACAGTACGGTAGTCCACGGCTGTAGCTATCTCTGTGTCGGCACTCGGCAGTCCATCCATAATTGTATACCACCTACCCGTGGTTTTTTTCTTCTTTCTTCTTTATACATACTACATCTCATTATCAACCAGTCTATATTAGCAGCAGACACAGTACAGTACGGTAGTCCACGGCTGTAGCTACCTCTGTGTCGGCACTCGGCAGTCCATCCATAATTGTATACCACCTACCCGTGGGTTTTTTTTTCTTTCTTCTTTATACATACTACATCTCATTATCAACCAGTCTATATTAGCAGCAGACACAGTACGGTAGTTCACGGCTGTAGCTACCTCTGTGTCGGCACTCGGCAGTCCATCCATAATTGTATACCACCTACCCGTGGTTTTTTTTTTCTTTCTTCTTTATACATACTACATCTCATTATCATCCAGTCTATATTAGCAGCAGACACAGTACAGTACGGTAGTCCACGGCTGTAGCTACCTCTGTGTCGGCACTCGGCAGTCCATCCATAATTGTATACCACCTACCCGTGGTTTTTTTTTTCTTTCTTCTTTATACATACTACATCTCATTATCATCCAGTCTATATTAGCAGCAGACACAGTACAGTACGGTAGTCCACGGCTGTAGCTACCTCTGTGTCGGCACTCGGCAGTCCATCCATAATTGTATACCACCTACCCGTGGTTTTTTTTTCTTTCTTCTTTATACATACTACATCTCATTATCAACCAGTCTATATTAGCATCAGACACAGTACAGTACGGTAGTCCACGGCTGTAGCTACCTCTGTGTCGGCACTCGGCAGTCCATCCATAATTGTATACCACCTACCCGTGGTTTTTTTTTTCTTTCTTCTTTATACATACTACATCTCATTATCATCCAGTCTATATTAGCAGCAGACACAGTACAGTACGGTAGTCCACGGCTGTAGCTACCTCTGTGTCTGCACTCGGCAGTCCATCCATAATTGTATACCACCTACCCGTGGTTTTTTTTTCTTTCTTCTTTATACATACTACATCTCATTATCATCCAGTCTATATTAGCAGCAGACACAGTACAGTACGGTAGTCCACAGCTGTAGCTACCTCTGTGTCGGCACTCGGCAGTCCATCCATAATTGTATACCACCTACCCGTGGTTTTTTTTTTCTTTCTTCTTTATACATACTACATCTCATTATCAACCAGTCTATATTAGCAGCAGACACAGTACAGTACGGTAGTCCACGGCTGTAGCTACCTCTGTGTCGGCACTCGGCAGTCCACCCATAATTGTATACCACCTAGTCCTACCCGTGTTTTTTTTTTTTCTTTCTTCTTTATACATACTACATCTCATTATCATCCAGTCTATATTAGCAGCAGACACAGTACAATACGGTAGTCCACGGCTGTAGCTACCTCTGTGTCGGCACTCGGCAGTCCATCCATAATTGTATACCTCCTACCCGTGGTTTTTTTTTTCTTTCTTCTTTATACATACTACATCTCATTATCAACCAGTCTATATTAGCAGCAGACACAGTACAGTACGGTAGTCCACGGCTGTAGCTACCTCTGTGTCGGCACTCGGCAGTCCATCCATAATTGTATACTAGTATCCATCCATCTCCATTGTTTACCTGAGGTGCCTTTTAGTTGTGCCTATTAAAATATGGAGAACAAAAATGTTGAGGTTCCAAAATTAGGGAAAGATCAAGATCCACTTCCACCTCGTGCTGAAGCTGCTGCCACTAGTCATGGCCGAGACGATGAAATGCCAGCAACGTCGTCTGCCAAGGCCGATGCCCAATGTCATAGTACAGAGCATGTCAAATCCAAAACACCAAATATCAGTAAAAAAAGGACTCCAAAACCTAAAATAAAATTGTCGGAGGAGAAGCGTAAACTTGCCAATATGCCATTTACCACACAGAGTGGCAAGGAACGGCTGAGGCCCTGGCCTATGTTCATGGCTAGTGGTTCAGCTTCACATGAGGATGGAAGCACTCAGCCTCTCGCTAGAAAACTGAAAAGACTCAAGCTGGCAAATGCACCGCAAAGAACTGTGCGTTCTTCGAAATCCCAAATCCACAAGGAGAGTCCAATTGTGTCGGTTGCGATGCCTGACCTTCCCAACACTGGATGTGAAGAGCATGCGCCTTCCACCATTTGCACGCCCCCTGCAAGTGCTGGAAGGAGCACCCGCAGTCCAGTTCCTGATAGTCAGATTGAAGATGTCAGTGTTGAAGTACACCAGGATGAGGAGGATATGGGTGTTGCTGGCGCTGGGGAGGAAATTGACCAGGAGGATTCTGATGGTGAGGTGGTTTGTTTAAGTCAGGCACCCGGGGAGACACCTGTTGTCCGTGGGAGGAATATGGCCACTGACATGCCTGGTGAAAATACCAAAAAAATCAGCTCTTCGGTGTGGAAGTATTTCAACAGAAATGCGGACAACAGGTGTCAAGCCGTGTGTTGCCTTTGTCAAGCTGTAATAAGTAGGGGTAAGGACGTTAACCACCTCGGAACATCCTCCCTTATACGTCACCTGCAGCGCATTCATAATAAGTCAGTGACAAGTTCAAAAACTTTGGGCGACAGCGGAAGCAGTCCACTGACCAGTAAATCCCTTCCTCTTGTAACTAAGCTCACGCAAACCACCCCACCAACTCCCTCAGTGTCAATTTCCTCCTTCCCCAGGAATGCCAATAGTCCTGCAGGCCATGTCACTGGCAATTCTGACGAGTCCTCTCCTGCCTGGGATTCCTCCGATGCATCCTTGCGTGTAACGCCTACTGCTGCTGGCGCTGCTGTTGTTGCTGCTGGGAGTCGATGGTCATCCCAGAGGGGAAGTCGTAAGCCCACTTTTACTACTTCCACCAAGCAATTGACTGTCCAACAGTCCTTTGCGAGGAAGATGAAATATCACAGCAGTCATCCTGTTGCAAAGCGGATAACTGAGGCCTTGACAACTATGTTGGTGTTAGACGTGCGTCCGGTATCCGCCGTTAGTTCACAGGGAACTAGACAATTTCTTGAGGTAGTGTGCCCCCGTTACCAAATACCATCTAGGTTCCACTTCTCTAGGCAGGCGATACCGAGAATGTACACGGACGTCAGAAAAAGACTCACCAGTGTCCTAAAAAATGCAGTTGTACCCAATGTCCACTTAACCACGGACATGTGGACAAGTGGAGCAGGGCAGGGTCAGGACTATATGACTGTGACAGCCCACTGGGTAGATGTATGGACTCCCGCCGCAAGAACAGCAGCGGCGGCACCAGTAGCAGCATCTCGCAAACGCCAACTCTTTCCTAGGCAGGCTACGCTTTGTATCACCGGTTTCCAGAATACGCACACAGCTGAAAACCTCTTACGGCAACTGAGGAAGATCATCGCGGAATGGCTTACCCCAACTGGACTCTCCTGTGGATTTGTGGCATCAGACAACGCCAGCAATATTGTGTGTGCATTAAATATGGGAAAATTCCAGCACGTCCCATGTTTTGCACATACCTTGAATTTGGTGGTGCAGAATTTTTTAAAAAACGACAGGGGCGTGCAAGAGATGCTGTCGGTGGCCAGAAGAATTGCGGGACACTTTCGGCGTACAGGTACCACGTACAGAAGACTGGAGCACCACCAAAAACTACTGAACCTGCCCTGCCATCATCTGAAGCAAGAAGTGGTAACGAGGTGGAATTCAACCCTCTATATGCTTCAGAGGTTGGAGGAGCAGCAAAAGGCCATTCAAGCCTATACAATTGAGCACGATATAGGAGGTGGAATGCACCTGTCTCAAGCGCAGTGGAGAATGATTTCAACGTTGTGCAAGGTTCTGATGCCCTTTGAACTTGCCACACGTGAAGTCAGTTCAGACACTGCCAGCCTGAGTCAGGTCATTCCCCTCATCAGGCTTTTGCAGAAGAAGCTGGAGACATTGAAGGAGGAGCTAACACGGAGCGATTCCGCTAGGCATGTGGGACTTGTGGATGGAGCCCTTAATTCGCTTAACAAGGATTCACGGGTGGTCAATCTGTTGAAATCAGAGCACTACATTTTGGCCACCGTGCTCGATCCTAGATTTAAAGCCTACCTTGGATCTCTCTTTCCGGCAGACACAAGTCTGCTGGGGTTGAAAGACCTGCTGGTGAGAAAATTGTCAAGTCAAGCGGAACGCGACCTGTCAACATCTCCTCCTTCACATTCTCCCGCAACTGGGGGTGCGAGGAAAAGGCTCAGAATTCCGAGCCCACCCGCTGGCGGTGATGCAGGGCAGTCTGGAGCGACTGCTGATGCTGACATCTGGTCCGGACTGAAGGACCTGACAACGATTACGGACATGTCGTCTACTGTCACTGCATATGATTCTCTCAACATTGAAAGAATGGTGGAGGATTATATGAGTGACCGCATCCAAGTAGGCACGTCACACAGTCCGTACTTATACTGGCAGGAAAAAGAGGCAATTTGGAGGCCCTTGCACAAACTGGCTTTATTCTACCTAAGTTGCCCTCCCACAAGTGTGTACTCCGAAAGAGTGTTTAGTGCCGCCGCTCACCTTGTCAGCAATCGGCGTACGAGGTTACATCCAGAAAATGTGGAGAAGATGATGTTCATTAAAATGAATTATAATCAATTCCTCCGCGGAGACATTGACCAGCAGCAATTGCCTCCACAAAGTACACAGGGAGCTGAGATGGTGGATTCCAGTGGGGACGAATTGATAATCTGTGAGGAGGGGGATGTACACGGTGATATATCGGAGGATGATGATGAGGTGGACATCTTGCCTCTGTAGAGCCAGTTTGTGCAAGGAGAGATTAATTGCTTCTTTTTTGGTGGGGGTCCAAACCAACCCGTCATATCAGTCACAGTCGTGTGGCAGACCCTGTCACTGAAATGATGGGTTGGTTAAAGTGTGCATGTCCTGTTTATACAACATAAGGGTGGGTGGGAGGGCCCAAGGACAATTCCATCTTGCACCTCTTTTTTCTTTAATTTTTCTTTGCGTCATGTGCTGTTTGGGGAGGGTTTTTTGGAAGGGACATCCTGCGTGACACTGCAGTGACACTCCTAGATGGGCCCGGTGTTTGTGTCGGCCACTAGGGTCGCTTATCTTACTCACACAGCTACCTCATTGCGCCTCTTTTTTTCTTTGCGTCATGTGCTGTTTGGGGAGGGTTTTTTGGAAGGGACATCCTGCGTGACACTGCAGTGACACTCCTAGATGGGCCCGGTGTTTGTGTCGGCCACTAGGGTCGCTTATCTTACTCACACAGCTACCTCATTGCGCCTCTTTTTTTCTTTGCGTCATGTGCTGTTTGGGGAGGGTTTTTTGGAAGGGACATCCTGCGTGACACTGCAGTGACACTCCTAGATGGGCCCGGTGTTTGTGTCGGCCACTAGGGTCGCTTATCTTACTCACACAGCTACCTCATTGCGCCTCTTTTTTTCTTTGCGTCATGTGCTGTTTGGGGAGGGTTTTTTGGAAGGGACATCCTGCGTGACACTGCAGTGCCACTCCTAGATGGGCCCGGTGTTTGTGTCGGCCACTAGGGTCGCTTATCTTACTCACACAGCTACCTCATTGCGCCTCTTTTTTTCTTTGCGTCATGTGCTGTTTGGGGAGGGTTTTTTGGAAGGGACATCCTGCGTGACACTGCAGTGCCACTCCTAGATGGGCCCGGTGTTTGTGTCGGCCACTAGGGTCGCTTATCTTACTCACACAGCTACCTCATTGCGCCTCTTTTTTTCTTTACGTCATGTGCTGTTTGGGGAGGGTTTTTTGGAAGGGACATCCTGCGTGACACTGCAGTGCCACTCCTAGATGGGCCCGGTGTTTGTGTCGGCCACTAGGGTCGCTTATCTTACTCATACAGCTACCTCATTGCGCCTCTTTTTTTCTTTGCGTCATGTGCTGTTTGGGGAGGGTTTTTTGGAAGGGACATCCTGCGTGACACTGCAGTGACACTCCTAGATGGGCCCGGTGTTTGTGTCGGCCACTAGGGTCGCTTATCTTACTCACACAGCTACCTCATTGCACCTCTTTTTTTCTTTGCGTCATGTGCTGTTTGGGGAGGGTTTTTTGGAAGGGACATCCTGCGTGACACTGCAGTGCCACTCCTAGATGGGCCAGGTGTTTGTGTCGGCCACTAGGGTCGCTTAGCTTAGTCATCCAGCGACCTCGGTGCAAATTTTAGGACTAAAAATAATATTGTGAGGTGTGAGGTATTCAGAATAGACTGAAAATGAGTGGAAATGATGGTTTTTGAGGTTAATAATACTTTGGGATCAAAATGACCCCCAAATTCTATGATTTAAGCTGTTTTTTAGGTTTTTTGGAAAAAAACACCCGAATCCAAAACACACCCGAATCCGACAAAAAAATTCGGTTAGGTTTTGCCAAAACGCGGTCGAACCCAAAACACGACCGCGGAACCGAACCCAAAACCAAAACACAAAACCCGAAAAATTTCCGGCGCTCATCTCTAGTGACTAGTTAGTGATTTAATGCCAGGGCCGTAGGGACCTATATAAAAGTGTCCCCCGGCTGTGGCATTATCTCTCTGACTAGTGGAGCCCGGTGCTGGTTCCAAAAATACGGGGGACCCCTACGCTTTTTGTCTCCCGTATTTTTGGCACCAGGACCAGGCGCAGAGCCCGGTGCTGGTTGTTAAAATATGGGGGAACCCCTGTCAATTTTTTCCCCATAGTTTTGCAACCAGGACCGGCTCAAAGAGCCCGAGGCTGGCTGTGCTTAGGAGGGGGGACCCCACGCAATTTTTTTCTTGATTTTGAACACTTTAATTTTTTTTTTTTAAAGGTGCACAATGAAGCCCTGCACGGATCTCACAGATCCGGCCGGGATTCCTTGTGTTTTGTCAGGCAGTGTTTTGCTCATCACTCCCGTAAAACACTGCCTGACATTACGGATCACATCAACATCGGGAAAAACGAATGTGCAAAACTCGGCAGCTTAGTAACTGACTGTATCAGGATTCAAAAGTTGCAGTAAAATGCACCCGATACCATTCGAGTTCAAACACCCTTAAAAACGGCTAAAACACGAGTATTAGTAAATATACCCCACTGTGTTATGGTGGTCATTCCGAGTTGTTCGCTCTGTAATTTTCTTTGCATCGCAGCGATTTTCCGCTAATTGCGCATGCGCAATGTTCGCACTGCCACTGCGCCAAGAAAATTTGCTATGCAGTTAGGTATTTTACTCACGGCATTACAAGGTTTTTTCTCTTCGTTCTGGTGATCGTACTGTGATTGACAGGAAGTGGGTGTTTCTGGGCGGAAACTGGCCGTTTTATGGGTGTGTGCGAAAAAACGCTAACGTTTCTGGGAAAAACGCAGGAGTGGCTGGAGAAACGGAGGAGTGTCTGGGCGAACGCTGGGTGTGTTTGTGACGTCAAACCAGGAACGAAACTGACTGAACTGATCGCAGATGCCGAGTAAGTGTGGAGCTACTCAGAAACTGCTAAGAAGTGTCTATTTGCAATTTTGCTAATCTTTTGTTCGCAATTTTGATAAGCTAAGATTCACTCCCAGTAGGCGGCGGCTTAGCGTGTGCAAAGCTGCTAAAAGCAGCTTGCGAGCGAACAACTCGGAATGAGGGCCTATGTGCGGGTGTGGTATGATAGATAGATAGTGTCTAGTTAGATAATCAATAGATAGACACCATGGGGGTAAATTTACTAAGGTGGGAGATTTTTAGAACTGGTGATGTTGCCCATAGCAACCAATCAGATTATATCTATTATCTGCTAGAAGCAGCTAGATAAATGGTAAGTAGAATCTGATTGGTTGCCATGGGCAACATCACCAGTTCTAAAAATCTCCCATCTTAGTAAATTTACCCCATATGTTAGACAGACCTTAGGTAGACAAGGTCAAAAGGTCGACATGAAAAAGATCGACGGTACAAAAGGTCGACATGGTCAAAAGGTCGACATGAAAATGGTCGACATAAAAAAGGTAGACACCATGTTTTTTGCTTTTTTGTGGTTTGTGTGGATAGTTTTGCCATCTGGGACCCCCAATTGTAGAACGGCATACCCTCGTGGGGCTCGCTTCGCTCGCCACGCTTCGGGCTCGGTGGCTCGCTGTGCTCACCTCAAGGTTTATAACCAACTCTATGCCGACATGGATAGAGAAGGTATGAAATAGCCCAAAAACATGTTATATTTCAAAAATAGGATTTTGGTTACCTACCGGTAAATCCTTTTCTCGTAGTCCGTAGAGGATGCTGGGGTCAACATTAGTACCATGGGGTATAGACGGGTCCACCAAGAGCCATTGGCACTTTAAGAATTTGAGAGTGTGGGCTGACTCCTCCCTCTATGCCCCTCCTACCAGACTCAGTCTAGAAACTGTGCCTGAAGAGACGGACATCTTCGAGAGAAGGATTATACACAGATAGTGGTGAGATTCGTACCAGCTCACACATACAAGGCACGCCAAGCCAACGTAGCTTGAACATTCAGCAACTGCTGAAACATTACTTACCAAGTAACAATGCAGTACTCAACTACAAAATAACATTTGCCGGAAAACGAAGTGCTGGGCGGGCGCCCAGCATCCTCTACGGACTACAGGAAAAGGATTTACTGGTAGGTAACCAAAATCCTATTTTCTCTTACGTCCTAGAGGATGCTGGGGTCCACATTAGTACCATGGGGATGTACCAAAGCTCTCAGAACGGGAGGGAGAGCGCGGAGGCTCCTACAGAACTGATTGATTGAACTTCAGATCATCAGAGGCCAAAGTATCAAACTTGTAAAACTTTGCAAACGTGTTCGACCCAGACCAAGTAGCAGCTCGGCAAAATTGCACTGCCGAGACACCACGGGCAGCCGCCCAGGAAGACCCCACCTTACGAGTAGAGTGGGCCTTAACAGATTCTGGACACGCAGACCTGCCATAGAATTAGCGTGCTGGATAGTGAGCCTGATCCAGCGAGAGATTGTCTACTTAGAAGCAGAACACCCAATTTTATTGGGATCATATAGGACAAACAGAGAGTCCGACTTTCTGTGACAAGAAGTTCTCTTCACATATATCTTCAGAGCCCTTACGACATCCAAGGACTTTGATGTAATTGAGGAGTCAGTAGCCACTGGCACCACAATAGGTTGGTTGATATGAAATGCCGACACAACCTTCGGAAGAAACTGCTGACGTGTCCGGAGCTCAGCTCTATCTTTGTGGAACATCAAGTAAGGGCTTTTACAGGATAAAGCCCCCAACTCGGACACACGTCTAGCAGAAGCTAAGGCCAACAACGTGATCGCCTTCCATGTAAGAAACTTGACCTCTACCTCCTGTAGGGTCTCAAACCAATCTGACTTGAGGAACTGCAACACCACGTTAAGATTCCAGGGCGCCGTAGGCGGTACAAAGGGAGGTTGGATATGCAGAACTCCCTTCAAAAAGGTCTGAACCTCAGGGAGGGCAGCCAATTGTTTCTGAAAGAAAATGGATAGGGCCGAAATCTGGATCATTACAGAACCCAACCTCAGGCCCATATCCACTCCTGCTTGCAGGAATAGGAGGAAACGTCCCAGTTGAAACTCCACCGTCGGAAACTTCTTGGATTCACACCACGAGACATATTTCTACAAAATACGATGGTCATGTTTAGACGTTACCCCTTTCCTAGCCTGTATAAGGGTAGGAATAACCTTCTTTGGAATACACTTCCAAGCAAGTATCAGGCGCTCAACAACCATTCCGTCAAATGTAGCCGCGGTAAGTCTTGATAGGTGAATGGCCCCTGCTGCAGCAGGTCCTCTAGAAGAGGAAGAGGCCTAGGCTCTTCTTGCAGTAGATTCAGAAGGTCCACGTACCAAGCCCTTCTTGGTCAGTCAATGAGGCAATGAGTATCGCTTGAACCCTTGTTCTCCTTATGAGCTTTAGGATTCTTGGGATGAGTGGGAGTGGTGGAAAAACATACACTGACCAGAACACCCACGGAGACATCAGGGTGTCCACTGCCACTGCCTGTGGGTCCCTCTTCCTGGAATAATAACGCCGAAGCTTCTTGTTGAGACGAGAGCCCATCATGTCTATTTGGTGCAAACCCCAAAGGTCTGTTATTTCCGTAAACACCTTTGGATGGAGACCCCACTCCCTTGGATGGAGATCGTGTCTGCTGAGGAAGTCTGCTTCCCAGTTGTCTACTCCCAGAATGAAGATGGCTGACAGCGCCAACGTGTGCTTTTCTGTCCAGAGGAGTATTCTTGTCACCTCTGACATTGCCGCTCTGCTCTTCGTTCCGCCTTGTTGGTTTATGTAAGCCCCTGTTGTTACGTTGTCCGACTGCACTTGAATGGCCCGATTTCTTAGAAGAGGGGGCGCTTGAAGAAGCCCGTTGTAGACGGCTCTTAGTTCCAGGATGTTGATGGGAGGCCAGCTTCCAGGCTTGACCAGTGTCCTCGGAAGGTTACTCCTTGAGTGACTGCTCCCCAGCCCCGAAGGCTCGCATCTGTGGTTAGAAGGACCCAGTCCTGAATCCCGAACCTGCGGCCCTCTAGAAGGTGAGGCAATTGGAGCCACCAGAGGAGTGAAATCCTTGCCTTTGGTGACAGACGAATTCTCTGGTGCATATGGAGATGAGATGCCGACCACTTGTCCAGAAGATCCAGTTGAAAGGTCCGAGCGTGGAACCTCCCATACTGGAGAGCCTTGTAACATCATCCCTGCTGATTGAGCGGATATCTACTGAGCCACGGACCGTTACAGCGTTCCATAGATGAGCTATTTGCGGCTGGTATTTTCTTACATCTACACCCACCATCTGTGTGCTGAGACGGGCCAAGTGCAGTGGCAAACACAGGATTTCTAGAGAGGGGTTTCCAAATGCAATCCATAATCTCCCACTCTGCGGAGCAAGTGCAGGAGCCTGGCAGAACGGTAGAAGAACCTAGTAACGACCCTGAACATTGGTACTTTTTATACATTGGATACTGTATGGAATAGAGTATTATTATTTAACGCTATAGATCAGAGATGGCCAAAAAGTAGATCGCGATCTATCTGTAGTTCGCGGAGCATCCGCCGGTAGATCGCAACAGACTTAACAGAAAATAACTGTAAGGAGCCTGCAGTGTGCGAGTGCGCAGGTGACATAATTACATCACCCGCGATGTGAGGAGCCTGGGCGCTAGTTGGATCCAGTTTGATCCAGCCGGCGGTGGCATCGACAGGAGAAGCAGCCATGCCAAGTGGGAGCAGTGACTGGGGAAGAGGGAGGACTGAAGCTAGGCAGCGTGACAACTTGTTAGGTAAGTTGTGCAAAGGGGGGTTTCTTCACAGGGGAGGGACGATCTGCAAAGGGGGGATCTGCACAGAGCGTATTATTGTACAGGGGACTATTATGCAGGGGAGCGGAAGGGGGTATCTACTAGAGATGAGCGGGTTCGGTTTCTCTGAATCCGAACCCGCCCGAACTTCATGGTTTTTTTCACGGGTCCGAGCAGACTCGGATCCTCCCGCCTTGCTCGGTTAACCCGAGCGCGCCCGAACGTCATCATGACGCTGTCGGATTCTCGCGAGACTCGGATTCTATATAAGGAGCCGCGCGTCGCCGCCATTTTCACACGTGCATTGAGATTGATAGTGAGAGGACGTGGCTGGCGTCCTCTCCATTTAGATTATAAGAGAGAGAGATTTACTGGAGGTTAGGACTAGGAGGAGTACTGTAGAAGTGTAGAGAGTGCAGAGAGTTTACTAGTGAGTGACCACCAGACAGTGCAGTTTATTTAATATATCCGTTCTCTGCCTGAAAAAAGCGATACACACAGTGACTCAGTCACATACCATATCTGTGTGCACTGCTCAGGCTCAGCCCAGTGTGCTGCATCATCTATATATATTATATATCTGTCTGACTGCTCAGCTCACACAGCTTATAATTGTGGGGGAGACTGGGGAGCACTGCAGTGCCAGTTATAGGTTATAGCAGGAGCCAGGAGTACATAATATTATATAGTGAGTGACCACCAGACAGTGCAGTTTATTTAATATATCCGTTCTCTGCCTGAAAAAAGCGATACACACAGTGACTCAGTCACATACCATATCTGTGTGCACTGCTCAGGCTCAGCCCAGTGTGCTGCATCATCTATATATATTATATATCTGTCTGACTGCTCAGCTCACACAGCTTATAATTGTGGGGGAGACTGGGGAGCACTGCAGTGCCAGTTATAGGTTATAGCAGGAGCCAGGAGTACATAATATTATATTAAAATTAAACAGTGCACACTTTTGCTGCAGGAGTGCCACTGCCAGTGTGACTGACCAGTGACCTGACCACACTGACCACCAGTATAGTTAGTAGTATACTTATATTGTGATTGCCTGAAAAAGTTAAACACTCGTCTTGTGACTTCACTTGTGTGTTGTTGTTTTTTTTATTCTATAAAAATAAAACTCATTCTGCTGACAGACAGTGTCCAGCAGGTCCGTCATTATATAATATATAATATATACCTGTCCGGCTGCAGTAGTGATATATATATATTTTTTATATCATTTATCATCCAGTCGCAGCAGACACAGTACGGTAGTTCATGGCTGTGGCTACCTCTGTGTCTGCACTCGGCAGGCAGTCCGTCCATAATTGTATACCACCTAACCGTGGTTTTTTTTTCTTCTTTATACATACATACTACTACGACATCTCTTTATCAACCAGTCTATATTAGCAGCAGACACAGTACAGTACGGTAGTTCACGGCTGTGGCTACCTCTGTGTCTGCACTCGGCAGGCAGTCCGTCCATAATTGTATACCACCTAACCGTGGTTTTTTTTTCTTTCTTCTTTATACATACATAGTTACATAGACATCTCTTTATCAACCAGTCTATATTAGCAGCAGACACAGTACAGTACGGTAGTTCACGGCTGTGGCTACCTCTGTGTCTGCACTCGGCAGGCAGTCCATAATTGTATACTAGTATCCATCTCCATTGTTTACCTGAGGTGCCTTTTAGTTGTGCCTATTAAAATATGGAGAACAAAAATGTTGAGGTTCCAAAATTAGGGAAAGATCAAGATCCACTTCCACCTCGTGCTGAAGCTGCTGCCACTAGTCATGGCCGAGACGATGAAATGCCAGCAACGTCGTCTGCCAAGGCCGATGCCCAATGTCATAGTACAGAGCATGTCAAATCCAAAACACCAAATATCAGAAAAAAAAGGACTCCAAAACCTAAAATAAAATTGTCGGAGGAGAAGCGTAAACTTGCCAATATGCCATTTACGACACGGAGTGGCAAGGAACGGCTGAGGCCCTGGCCTATGTTCATGGCTAGTGGTTCAGCTTCACATGAGGATGGAAGCACTCAGCCTCTCGCTAGAAAAATGAAAAGACTCAAGCTGGCAAAAGCAGCACAGCAAAGAACTGTGCATTCTTCGAAATCCCAAATCCACAAGGAGAGTCCAATTGTGTCGGTTGCGATGCCTGACCTTCCCAACACTGGACGTGAAGAGCATGCGCCTTCCACCATTTGCACGCCCCCTGCAAGTGCTGGAAGGAGCACCCGCAGTCCAGTTCCTGATAGTCAGATTGAAGATGTCAGTGTTGAAGTACACCAGGATGAGGAGGATATGGGTGTTGCTGGCGCTGGGGAGGAAATTGACCAGGAGGATTCTGATGGTGAGGTGGTTTGTTTAAGTCAGGCACCCGGGGAGACACCTGTTGTCCGTGGGAGGAATATGGCCGTTGACATGCCAGGTGAAAATACCAAAAAAATCAGCTCTTCGGTGTGGAGGTATTTCACCAGAAATGCGGACAACAGGTGTCAAGCCGTGTGTTCCCTTTGTCAAGCTGTAATAAGTAGGGGTAAGGACGTTAACCACCTCGGAACATCCTCCCTTATACGTCACCTGCAGCGCATTCATAATAAGTCAGTGACAAGTTCAAAAACTTTGGGTGACAGCGGAAGCAGTCCACTGACCAGTAAATCCCTTCCTCTTGTAACCAAGCTCACGCAAACCACCCCACCAACTCCCTCAGTGTCAATTTCCTCCTTCCCCAGGAATGCCAATAGTCCTGCAGGCCATGTCACTGGCAATTCTGACGATTCCTCTCCTGCCTGGGATTCCTCCGATGCATCCTTGCGTGTAACGCCTACTGCTGCTGGCGCTGCTGTTGTTGCCGCTGGGAGTCGATGGTCATCCCAGAGGGGAAGTCGTAAGCCCACTTGTACTACTTCCAGTAAGCAATTGACTGTTCAACAGTCCTTTGCGAGGAAGATGAAATATCACAGCAGTCATCCTGCTGCAAAGTGGATAACTGAGGCCTTGACAACTATGTTGGTGTTAGACGTGCGTCCGGTATCCGCCGTTAGTTCACAGGGAACTAGACAATTTATTGAGGCAGTGTGCCCCGTTACCAAATACCATCTAGGTTCCACTTCTCTAGGCAGGCGATACCGAGAATGTACACGGACGTCAGAAAAAGACTCACCAGTGTCCTAAAAAATGCAGTTGTACCCAATGTCCACTTAACCACGGACATGTGGACAAGTGGAGCAGGGCAGGGTCAGGACTATATGACTGTGACAGCCCACTGGGTAGATGTATGGACTCCCGCCGCAAGAACAGCAGCGGCGGCACCAGTAGCAGCATCTCGCAAACGCCAACTCTTTCCTAGGCAGGCTACGCTTTGTATCACCGCTTTCCAGAATACGCACACAGCTGAAAACCTCTTACGGCAACTGAGGAAGATCATCGCGGAATGGCTTACCCCAATTGGACTCTCCTGTGGATTTGTGGCATCGGACAACGCCAGCAATATTGTGTGTGCATTAAATATGGGCAAATTCCAGCACGTCCCATGTTTTGCACATACCTTGAATTTGGTGGTGCAGAATTTTTTAAAAAACGACAGGGGCGTGCAAGAGATGCTGTCGGTGGCCAGAAGAATTGCGGGACACTTTCGGCGTACAGGCACCACGTACAGAAGACTGGAGCACCACCAAAAACTACTGAACCTGCCCTGCCATCATCTGAAGCAAGAAGTGGTAACGAGGTGGAATTCAACCCTCTATATGCTTCAGAGGTTGGAGGAGCAGCAAAAGGCCATTCAAGCCTATACAATTGAGCACGATATAGTAGGTGGAATGCACCTGTCTCAAGCGCAGTGGAGAACGATTTCAACGTTGTGCAAGGTTCTGATGCCCTTTGAACTTGCCACACGTGAAGTCAGTTCAGACACTGCCAGCCTGAGTCAGGTCATTCCCCTCATCAGGCTTTTGCAGAAGAAGCTGGAGACATTGAAGGAGGAGCTAACACGGAGCGATTCTGCTAGGCATGTGGGACTTGTGGATGGAGCCCTTAATTCGCTTAACAAGGATTCACGGGTGGTCAATCTGTTGAAATCAGAGCACTACATTTTGGCCACCGTGCTCGATCCTAGATTTAAAGCCTACCTTGGATCTCTCTTTCCGGCAGACACAAGTCTGCTGGGGTTGAAAGACCTGCTGGTGACAAAATTGTCAAGTCAAGCGGAACGCGACCTGTCAACATCTCCTCCTTCACATTCTCCCGCAACTGGGGGTGCGAGGAAAAGGCTCAGAATTCCGAGCCCACCCGCTGGCGGTGATGCAGGGCAGTCTGGAGCGACTGCTGATGCTGACATCTGGTCCGGACTGAAGGACCTGACAACGATTACGGACATGTCGTCTACTGTCACTGCATATGATTCTCTCAACATTGATAGAATGGTGGAGGATTATATGAGTGACCGCATCCAAGTAGGCACGTCACACAGTCCGTACTTATACTGGCAGGAAAAAGAGGCAATTTGGAGGCCCTTGCACAAACTGGCTTTATTCTACCTAAGTTGCCCTCCCACAAGTGTGTACTCCGAAAGAGTGTTTAGTGCCGCCGCTCACCTTGTCAGCAATCGGCGTACGAGGTTACATCCAGAAAATGTGGAGAAGATGATGTTCATTAAAATGAATTATAATCAATTCCTCCGCGGAGACATTGACCAGCAGCAATTGCCTCCACAAAGTACACAGGGAGCTGAGATGGTGGATTCCAGTGGGGACGAATTGATAATCTGTGAGGAGGGGGATGTACACGGTGATATATCGGAGGGTGATGATGAGGTGGACATCTTGCCTCTGTAGAGCCAGTTTGTGCAAGGAGAGATTAATTGCTTCTTTTTTGGGGGGGGGTCCAAACCAACCCGTCATATCAGTCACAGTCGTGTGGCAGACCCTGTCACTGAAATGATGGGTTGGTTAAAGTGTGCATGTCCTGTTTTGTTTATACAACATAAGGGTGGGTGGGAGGGCCCAAGGACAATTCCATCTTGCACCTCTTTTTTCTTTTCTTTTTCTTTGCATCATGTGCTGATTGGGGAGGGTTTTTTGGAAGGGACATCCTGCGTGACACTGCAGTGCCACTCCTAAATGGGCCCGGTGTTTGTGTCGGCCACTAGGGTCGCTAATCTTACTCACACAGTCAGCTACCTCATTGCGCCTCTTTTTTTCTTTGCGTCATGTGCTGTTTGGGGAGGGTTTTTTGGAAGGGACATCCTGCGTGACACTGCAGTGCCACTCCTAGATGGGCCCGGTGTTTGTGTTGGCCACTAGGGTCGCTAATCTTACTCACACAGCTACCTCATTGCGCCTCTTTTTTTCTTTGCGTCATGTGCTGTTTGGGGAGGGTTTTTTGGAAGGGCCATCCTGCGTGACACTGCAGTGCCACTCCTAGATGGGCCCGATGTTTGTGTCGGCCACTAGGGTCGCTAATCTTACTCACACAGCTACCTCATTGCGCCTCTTTTTTTCTTTGCGTCATGTGCTGTTTGGGGAGGGTTTTTTGGAAGGGACATCCTGCGTGACACTGCAGTGCCACTCCTAGATGGGCCCGGTGTTTGTGTCGGCCACTAGGGTCGCTTATCTTACTCACACAGCGACCTCGGTGCATATTTTAGGACTAAAAATAATATTGTGAGGTGTGAGGTATTCAGAATAGACTGAAAATGAGTGTAAATTATGGTTTTTGAGGTTAATAATACTTTGGGATCAAAATGACCCCCAAATTCTATGATTTAAGCTGTTTTTTAGTGTTTTTTGAAAAAAACACCCGAATCCAAAACACACCCGAATCCGACAAAAAAAATTCGGTGAGGTTTTGCCAAAACGCGTTCGAACCCAAAACACGGCCGCGGAACCGAACCCAAAACCAAAACACAAAACCCGAAAAATTTCAGGCGCTCATCTCTAGTATCTACACAAGGGGGGGGATTTGCACAGAGGGGGGGTTATTTGATGTTGTCATTCTTAATGCTATTCTTAAATGTGAGCGTTATTATTGGTGTTATTTGACGCCGGTAGATCACCGGTAAGTAAGTGGACAAAAAGTAGATCCCAGGTCCCAAAAGTCAGGCCACTCCTGCTATAGATTGTCTATAGTATAGACAGTATCAAACATATTTAAACAATATAAATAAGATCATAGAAAAGAAGCGAGTGCAGACGCGCTGTCACAGCTGCCAGCAAGGGATTGTCAGTCCCAAAGACATTTTAAGTGAAAAGAATAAAACTGGCGCTATGTGTTTCTCCAATAATAAATAAATAACTGTGGATGAGTTTCAATAAAATCACATTTAGTTTATTATCTAAACATCATATACTAAAATCAAAGAATAAAAAATAAGAATTTACTTACCGATAATTCTATTTCTCGGAGTCCGTAGTGGATGCTGGGGTTCCTGAAAGGACCATGGGGAATAGCGGCTCCGCAGGAGACAGGGCACAAAAAGTAAAGCTTTAGGATCAGGTGGTGTGCACTGGCTCCTCCCCCTATGACCCTCCTCCAAGCCTCAGTTAGGTACTGTGCCCGGACGAGCGTACACAATAAGGAAGGATTTATGAATCCCGGGTAAGACTCATACCAGCCACACCAATCACACTGTACAACCTGTGATCTGAACCCAGTTAACAGTATGATAACAGCGGAGCCTCTGAAAGGATGGCTCACAACAATAATAACCCGATTTTTGTAACTATGTACAAGTAATGCAGATAATCCGCACTTGGGATGGGCGCCCAGCATCCACTACGGACTCCGAGAAATAGAATTATCGGTAAGTAAATTCTTATTTTCTCTATCGTCCTAGTGGATGCTGGGGTTCCTGAAAGGACCATGGGGATTATACCAAAGCTCCCAAACGGGCGGGAGAGTGCGGATGACTCTGCAGCACCGAATGAGAGAACTCCAGGTCCTCCTTAGCCAGGGTATCAAATTTGTAGGATTTTACAAACGTGTTTGCCCCTGACTAAATAGCCGCTCGGCAAAGTTGTAAAGCCGAGACCCCTCGGGCAGCCGCCCAAGATGAGCCCACCTTCCTTGTGGAATGGGCATTTACATATTTTGGCTGTGGCAGGCCTGCCACAGAATGTGCAAGCTGAATTGTATTACACATCCAACTAGCAAAAGTCTGCTTAAAAGCAAGAGCACCCAGTTTGTTGGGTGCATACAGGATAACAGCAAGTCAGTTTTCCTAACTCCAGCCGTCCTGGAACCTATATTTTCAGGGCCCTGACCACATCTAGCAACTTGGAGTCCTCCAAGTCCCTAGTAGGCGCAAGACACCACAATAAGCTGGTTCAGGTGAAACACTGACACCACCTTAGGGAGAGAACTGGGGACGAGTCCGCAGCTCTGCCCTGTCCGAATGGACAAACAGATATGGGCTTTTTTGAGAAAAAAACCACCAATTTGACACTCGCCTGGTCCAGGCCAGGTCCAAGAGCATGTTCACTTTTCATGTGAGATGCTTCAAATCCACAGATTTGACTGGTTTTAAACCAATGTGTTTTGAGGAATCCCAGAACTACGTTGAGATCCCACAGTGCCACTGGAGGCACAAAAGGGGGTTGTATATGCAATACTCCCTTGACAAACTTCTGGACTTCAGGAACTGAAGCCAATTCTTTCTGGAAGAAAAATCGACAGGGCCGAAATTTGAACCTTAATGGACCCCAATTTGAGGCCCATAGACACTCCTGTTTGCAAGAAATGCAGGAATCGACCGAGTTGAAATTTCTTCGTGGGGCCTTCCTGGCCTCACACCACGCAACATATTTTCGCCACATGTGGTGATAATGTTGTGCGGTCACCTCCTTTCTGGCTTTGACCAGGGTAGGAATGACCTTTTCCTGAATGCCTTTTCCCTTAGGATCCGGCGTTCCACCGCCATGCCGTCAAACGCAGCTGCGGTAAGTCTTGGAACAGACATGGCACTTGCTGAAACAAGTCCCTTCTTAGCGGCAGAGGCCATAAGTCCTCTGTGAGCATCTCTTGAAGTTCCGGGTACCAAGTCCTTCTTGGCCAATCCGGAGCCATGAGTATAGTTCTTACTCCTCTATGTCTTATAATTCTCAGTACCTTAGGTATGAAAAGCAGAGGATGGAACACATACACCGACTGGTACACCCACGGTGTTACCAGAACGTCCACAGCTATTGCCTGAGGGTCTCTTAACCTGGCGCAATACCTGTCCCGTTTTTTGTTCAGACGGGACGCCATCATGTCCACCTTTGGTAATTCCCAACGGTTTACAATTATGTGGAAAACTTCCCTGATTTTCCGCCCAGCGAAAAGTCCTTGCAGTTTTTGCCACTGCCCTCCTGCTTCTTGTGCCGCCCTGTCTATTTACGTGGGCGACTGCCGTGATGTTTTATCCCACCGGATCAATACCGGCTGACCTTGAAGCAGAGGTCTTGCTAAGCTTAGAGCATTATAAATTTACCCTTAGCTATATTTATGTGGAGAAAAATCTCCAGACTTGATCACACTCCCTGGAAATTTTTTCCTTGTGTGACTGCTCCCCAGGCTCTCGGGCTGGCCTCCGTGGTCACCAACATCCAAAACTGAATGCCGAATCTGCGGCCCTCTAGAAGATGAGCACTCTGTAACCACCACAGGAGAGACACCCTTGTCCTTGGATATAGGGTTATCCGCTGATGCATCTGAAGATGCGATCCGGACCATTTGTCCAGCAGATCCCACTGAAAAGTTCTTGCATGAAATCTGCCGACTGGAATTGCTTCGAAGGAAGTCACCATTTTTTTACCATGGCCCTTGTGCAATGATGCACTGATTTTAGGAGGTTCCTGACTAGCTCGGATAACTCCCTGGCTTTCTCTTCCGGGAGAAACACCTTTTTCTGGACTGTGTCCAGAATCATCCCTAAGCACAGGAGACTTGTTGTCGGGATCAGCTGCGATTTTGGAATATTTAGAATCCACCCCTGCTGTTGCAACAGTATCCGAGATAGTGCTACTCCGACCTCCAACTGTTCCCTGGACTTTGCCCTTATCAGGAGATCGTCCAAGTAAGGGATAATTAAGACGCCTTTTCTTCGAAGAAGAACCATCATTTCGGCCATTACCTTGGTAAAGACCCGGGGTGCCGTAGACAATCCAAACGGCAGCGTCTGAAACTGATAGTGACAGTTCTGTACCACGAACCTGAGGTACCCTTAGTGATAAGGGCAAATTTGGGACATGGAGGTAAGCATCCCTGATGTCTCGGGACACCAGATAGTCCCCTTCTTCCCGGTTCGTTATCACTGCTCTGAGTGACTCCATCTTGATTTGAACCTTTGTAAGTGTTCAAATTTTTTTTTTTTTAGATTTAGAATAGGTCTCACCTAGCCTTCTGGCTTCAGTACCACAATATAGTGTGGAATAATACCCCTATTCTTGTTGTAGGAGGGGTAATTTAATTATCACCTGCTGGGAATACAGCTCGTGAATTTTTTCCCATACTGCCTCCTTGTCGGAGGGAGACCTTGGTAAAGCAGACTTCAGGAGCCTGCGCAGGGGAAACGTCTCGACATTCCAAACTGTACCCCTGGGATACTACTTGTAGGATCCAGGGGTCCTGTACGGTCTCAGCGTCATGCTGAGAGCTTGTCAGAAGCGGTGGAACGCTTCTGTTCCTGGGAATGGGCTGCCTGCTGCAGTCTTCTTCCCTTTCCTTTATCCCTGGGCAGATATGACTCTTATAGGGACGAAAGGACTGAAGCTGAAAAGACGGTGTCTTTTTCTGCAGAGATGTGACTTAGGGTAAAAACGGTGGATTTTCCAGCAGTTGCCGTGGCCACCAGGTCCGATGGACCGACCCCAAATAACTCCTCTTCCTTTATACGGCAATACACCTTTGTGCCGTTTGGAATCTGCATCACCTGACCACTGTCGTGTCCATAAACATCTTCTGGCAGATATGGACATCGCACTTACTCTTGATGCCAGAGTGCAAATATCCCTCTGTGCATCTCGCATATATAGAAATACATCCTTTAAATGCTCTATAGTCAATAAAATACTGTCCCTGTCAAGGGTATCAATATTTTTAGTCAGGGAATCCGACCAAGCCACCCCAGCTCTGCACATCCAGGCTGAGGCGATCGCTGGTCGCAGTATAACACCAGTATGTGTGTATATACTTTTTATGATATTTTTCCAGCCTCCTGTCAGCTGGCTCCTTGAGGACGGCCCTATCTATAGACGGTACCGCCACTTGTTCTGATAAGCGTGTGAGCGCCTTATCCACCCTAAGGGGTGTTTCCCAACGCGCCCTAACTTCTGGCGGGAAAGGGTATACCGCCCATATTTTCTATCGGGGGGAACCCACGCATCATCACACACTTCATTTAATTTATCTGATTCAGGAAAAACTACGGTAGTTTTTTCACATCCCACATAATACCCTCTTTTGTGGTACTTGTAGTATCAGAAATATGTAACACCTCCTTCATTGCCCTTAACGTGTGGCCCTAATAAGGAATACGTTTGTTTATTCACCGTCGACACTGGATTCAGTGTCCCTGTCTGTGTCTGTGTCGACCGACTAAAGTAAACGGGCGTTTTAAAACCCCTGACGGTGTTTTTGAGACGTCTGGACCGGTACTAATTGTTTGTCGGCCGTCTCATGTCGTCAACCGACCTTGGCGCGTGTTGACATTATCACGTAATTCCCTAAATAAGCCATCCATTCCGGTGTCGACTCCCTAGAGAGTGACATCACCATTACAGGCAATTGCTCCGCCTCCTCACCAACATCGTCCTCATACATGTCGACACACACGTACCGACACACAGCACACACGCAGGGAATGCTCTGATAGAGGACAGGACCCACTAGCCCTTTGGAGAGACAGAGGGAGAGTTTGCCAGCACACACCAAAAACGCTATAATTATATAGGGACAACCTTATATAAGTGTTTTCCCTTATAGCATCTTTTTTATATATTTCTAACGCCAAATTAGTGCCCCCCCTCTCTGTTTTAACCCTGTTTCTGTAGTGCAGTGCAGGGGAGAGCCTGGGAGCCTTCCCTCCAGCCTTTCTGTGAGGGAAAATGGCGCTGTGTGCTGAGGAGATAGGCCCCGCCCCTTTTTCGGCGGCCTCGTCTCCCGCTCTTAACGGATTCTGGCAGGGGTTAAATATCTCCATATAGCCCCCGGAAGCTATATGTGAGGTATTTTTAGCCAAAAAAGGTTTTCATTTGCCTCCCAGGGCGCCCCCCTCCCAGCGCCCTGCACCCTCAGTGACTGTCGTGTGAAGTGTGCTGAGAGGAAAATGGCGCACAGCTGCAGTGCTGTGCGCTACCTTAAGAAGACTGAGGAGTCTTCTGCCGCCGATTCTGGACCTCTTCTCGTTTCAGCATCTGCAAGGGGGCCGGCGGCGAGGCTCCGGTGACCATCCAGGCTGTACCTGTGATCGTCCCTCTGGAGCTAATGTCCAGTAGCCAAGAAGCCAATCCATCCTGCACGCAGGTGAGTTCACTTCTTCTCCCCTAAGTCCCTCGTTGCAGTGATCCTGTTGCCAGCAGGACTCACTGTAAAATAAAAAACCTAAGCTAAACTTTTCTAAGCAGCTCTTTAGGAGAGCCACCTAGATTGCACCCTTCTCGGCCGGGCACAAAAATCTAACTGAGGCTTGGAGGAGGGTCATAGGGGGAGGAGCCAGTGCACACCACCTGATCCTAAAGCTTTACTTTTTGTGCCCTGTCTCCTGCGGAGCCGCTATTCCCCATGGTCCTTTCAGGAACCCCAGCATCCACTAGGACGATAGAGAAATTCAAATATACACATGAAACTTGGGGCATGAATTGAGCTAAGAATGAAATAGTAATGGCTGCTAGTGAGTGTCCACAAAGGATCCCGGACTGAAACAATGTGCAAAGTTCCCTGGGGAGGAGGAAATGAATACAGCTGGTGTTACCCGTGACGACGGAGACTTCCAGAAGCTTGAAAATTACCAGCAAGCAAGCTGTGCCGTTTGTGTGGAAACTGGGTCTCTCCAATCGGTGCTGTGAAGTTGAAATCCCACAGAGAAAGTTCCAACGCAGGTTTTTAAAAGTCCATATCTGGATCCTTTAGAAAGTAGAACACTTGTAGTGGTAGCAGCTTTTACACTTAACGCGTTTCCCTAGGCTCAGTCACCTAGCTTCATCACGTGCAGTGCCAGTGAGCTGGAAGCGGCGGCTATACACAGCAGATCCATCTGCCAATTGGAGAGAAGGTGTGCTATCCATCCCGCACATTAATCGGACACCGACACGACTGTTAATAGAGGCAACGTGCAGCTATATGTAGGGTGAGCATACACCGCACATTATTATACAGCTTGGGTATTACATACAAATCCCGCTGGATCGGGTAATTACCTATTGAACTGTCTCCTGGACCGGGACGCCGGTAACAGGTGAAACAATACTGCTACAAATTCATCTTATAGCAGGACTTTGTCATCCACATGTGTGTGCTCACAAATTGTAGCACTCCCTGCTATTTAGTATCAACACGCGGCTACTTTTATGGTAAAGAATAACATTGTTGCTTCAAATACCAAAGATATTAAATACATTCTAATCCTGGCTCTGCTCCAGAATGGACTTTAGATATCCAGCTCTGTGTCCTTTATTACCATTTTATTTTATTATATTGTACAGTTAATTGTTACCATTAAATTGTTATTTAATTATATATGAACCCAGTAAAGTTTTTTATTAAAAGCAAGTTTCTCAATTATTCAATGAATCCAAACACATTTGATCTATTTTAGCTTACATACAAACAATCAATTGTTAGCACATCAAGCGCAAACAATTTGTTGGTCATCCCGGACCATAGTTTGTATCACCAACGCCTTTTCCTGCGGAAGAAACACCTTTTGCACTTCCATGTCCAGGATCATTCCCAGAAAGGACAACCTCTGGGTTGGTTCCAAATGTGACTTTGGAAGGTTCAGAATCCAACCATGACTCCTGAGGAGGCGTGTTGTGAGAACATTGGATGTCAGCAGCTTCTCCTTGGACGATGCCTTTATCAGCAGATCATCCAGATATGGAATGATGTTCACATCCTGTTTGCGGAGGAGAATCATAATTTCTGCCATCACCTTGGTAAACACCCTTGGTGCTGTGGAAAGGCCAAATGGAAGGGCCTGGAACTGGAAATGACAGTCCAGCAATGTGAAACGGAGATAAGCCTGATGCGGCAGCCAGATCGGAATGTGGAGGTACGCATCCTTGATATCCAGGGATACCAGGAATTCCCCCTCTTCCAGACCTGATATCACCGCCCTGAGAGTCTCCATCTTGAACTTGAACTCCTTTAGAAAGGGGTTCAATGATTTTAGGTTCAGAATGGGCCTGACCGAACAATCTGGTTTCGATACAATGAAAAGGTTCGAATAATAACCTTTGTTCTGCATGTGAGGAGGTACTGGTATAATGACCTGTGCCTCCACCAGTTTTTGGACAGCGTCTTGTAGTACAGAGCTGTCTGCCAACAGAGTCGGCAAGCCTGATTTGAAAAAGCGATGAGGAGGGAGACTTTGAAATTCCAGTCTGTATCCATGGGATACAATATCTATCACCCAGGGATCCAGGCCGGATGATACACAGACGTGACTGAAATGTCTGAGTCTGGCTCCCACTGGCCCCATCTCCAGGCCGCGCGGTCCACCGTCATGCGGTGACTTTGGCATACCTGAAGCAGGCTTTTGTTCCTGGAAACCTGCAGCTGCAGGTTTCTTGGACTTTACTCGACCTCCCCTACAGAAGGTTTTGGACGCTCTGGCCTTTCTAGGCCTGTTAGGCCGAAAGTACTGCATTGCAGGTGAAGAGAAGGACTTCTTCGGAGTAGGTGCTGCTGACGGAAGAAACGGACACTTACCAGCTGTAGCCGTGGATATCAACGCATCTAGAGCTTCCCCAAAGAGAGCCTGACCTGTATAAGGTAAGGCCTCCACACTTTTCCTGGATTCCGCGTCGGCCGACCACTGGCGCAGCCACAGTCCCCGACAAGCTAAAACAGACATGGAAGATATTCCCACAGACATGGAAGATATTCCCGCAGCCATGGAACCCAGGTCTTTCATGGATTCTACCATAAAACCTGCTGAATCATATACAGTATGCTGTGCAAATATAAAGCAACGTCATCCCTTTCCATCGTATCCAAATCCTCAAGTAAGGTAGCCGACCACTTTACTATAGCCTTCGCAATCCATGCAGTAGCAACAGTGGGACGTAATATGGCCCCTGAAGCAGTGTACATTGATTTAAGTGTGGCTCCTTTAAGGCGGTAGATTCCGCAACAGGTAAAACCACCTCTTTGAGAGTCTGGACACAGATGCGTAAACAATCAGCAGGTTTTCCCCTTTTTTCCTATCCTCCTCAGGGAAAGGAAACGTTATTAGCACCCTTTTAGGGACCTGGAATTTTTTCTCATGGTTTACCCATGCCTTTTCAAATATAGCATTCAATTCCTTTGACGCAGGGAAGGTTAGCGATGCTTTTTTATTTTCAGTGAAAAAAGCCTCCTAAACCTGCTCAGGTGTGGTATCATTAACATTCAACACATCCCTGATAGCCTCTATCAACAATTGCACCCCCTTTGCAAGAGATGCGGACCCCCGCAACACATCCCCATCACCGTCTGCGGTGTCAGAATTGGTATCCGTGTCATCTTGTGTGACATGCACAAGCGCACGTTTGTGGGGGTACATAGCGGGGTGTCCTGAGGTACCAGAAACCGGCCATACTGCCATAGAGCACTGTAATACCTGGGTTGCAGATTCATTACTTGTAACCCTGTCACAAATATGAGAAATCCATGATTTGATAGAGGAAAACCACTCTGTTTCCCATGCAGGTATCTGTGCTAAACCAGTGCTATACTGATTACATGGAATGGGCTCATCCTGGGAGGATAAATCCTCTGCAGCATATGACACAGTGTCCCTGGACATAACTAAAGGAGACCACCAAACACTCCACACACAAACACATGTGGGGGCAGACAGAGTTTCCCCCCCAAGAATGGCAAGAGAGACACAGAGATTGGAGACAACCCACACACAGCGCTTTTAGTAAAGGGAGACCCCTTGTCAGCGCTGACTGTGCCCCTTAATAGGATACACAGTCATTTTACAGCCTCCCCTCCCTTCTACAACCCCCTGGTACCGTGTACAGAAAGCTGGAGTTGCTGTGGAGGGACCTGTTCTTCCTCTCAGCGCTGTGCAGGCAGGAAAATGGTGCTGGAACGCTGCTGGGTCCGATCTGAGTACAAGCTCCGCCCCCTCAATGGCACTGTCTTCCCGCTCTTCAAGGATTATACTGGCCTGAGGTAAAATGTGCTGGCTGATATCCGCGGCCCCCGACAGACTTCTGGACCAGTGTGGGGGTAAGCGCTGGCCCAGAGCGCCCCTCACAGCGCCGCACCATGTGCCTCTGAGCCTCCAAGGAGCGCAGTTAATACTGTGCTCCCTGCCCATTGCCGCCATCTTCATAACAGCCCCCAGCTTGCTAGGGGGGTTGGTGTCTTACTCACCACTCTTCAGCTCTGTAAGGGGTTGGCGGCATGCCCATGGCCGGATTAACAATGGGGCGGATGGAGCTGCAGCTCCAGGCCCCCCATTGAAAATAGGCCCACAGGAGTGACAGCAGTGACAGGAAAAATCTCTTTCCTGTCACAGACTGACAGCGGCCATCCTCTCTCCCGTGCATCTCCTCCTCTGGCTCCAGCACTCACCTGAGATCCGTGCAGGCAGTGTGGTAGCCGCCCCTCCCCTCCAGTCTCTCCTTCACTTAGGGCCCGAGTCTGTCACTCACA
>NC_086451.1:68754720-68842220 GCF_028390025.1 Pseudophryne corroboree
ATCAGGTAAGGTCGCAATTTTTCTCTGAAACCACACCGACAAGGCAGAAATTTGAACCTTGAGGGAGGCCTGAATGACCGCCTCAGAAAACCATTTAGCCCTCAAGACGGGAGCTTCAAGAGCCACGCTGCCAAAGACAGCCGGGCCAGGTCCTGGTAGACACGGGCCCTGAACGAGGAGGTCTGGGCGTTGTGGAAGTAGAATAGGACGCTCTGACGAGAGGCCCTAAAGGTCTGAGAACCAGTGCCGCCTGGGCCACGCTGGAGCTATGAGAAGCAGATTTCCTTTTTCTTGCTTGAACTTCCTGCTTGAACTTCCGAATTACCCTGGGCAGGAGTGACACCGGAGGGAACACGTACGGCAGCCGAAACTTCCACGGCACCGCCAGCGCATCCACGAATGCTGCTTGAGGATCCCTTGTCCTTGCTCCGAAGACCGGAACCTTGTGATTGTGTCGAGACGCCATCAGATCCACGTCTGGAAGGCCCCACCTTTCCACTAGGAGTTGAAACACTTCTGAATGGAGGCCCCACTCTCCGGCGTGTACGTCCTGACGACTGAGAAAGTCCGCTTCCAAATTCAGGACTCCCGGAATGAATATCGCTGATATGGCCGGTAGATGGCGTTCCGCCCATTGAAGAATCCGTGAGACTTCCTTCATTGCCAAGCGGCTTCGAGTACCACCTTGATGATTTATGTAAGCCACTGTGGTGGCGTTGTCTGACTGTACTTGAACAGGACGGTTCTGAATTAGATGCTGGGCCAGGTTCAACGCATTGAAGACCGCCCGCAATTCCAGAATGTTGATCGGGAGGAGAGACTCCTCCTTGGTCCACCGACCCCTGAAGGGAGTGTTGCTCCAACACCGCGCCCCAACCCCTTAGACTGGCATCTGTCGTCAACATGACCCAGTCGGATATCCAGAAAGGAAGGCCCCTGCACAATCGTTGGTCCTGGAGCCACCAGTACAGCGACAGACGGACCTCCGGAGTCAATGAGATCATGTGAGACCTGATCCGGTGAGGCAGGCCGTCCCACTTGGCCAGAATCAGCCTCTGGAGGGGGCGAGAATGGAATTGAGCATACTCCACCCTGTCGAATGCTGACACCATGAGGCCCAGCACCTGCATCGCCGAATGTATCTACACTTGCGGACGAGAGAGGAAGCAACGAATCCTGTCCTGAAGCCTCAGGACTTTCTCCTGAGACAAGAACAAACGCTGGTTGTGTGTGTGTCCAATAGCGCTCCCAGGTGCACCATGCTCTGAGCAGGGACCAGGGAGTATTTCTTCCAGTTGATGAGCCACCCGTGGGCTTGCAGAAACCGGACAGTTAGATCTAGGTGACGTAGGAGAAGTTCCGGGGAATTTGCCAGGATCAACAAGTCGTCCAGATACGGTAGGATCCTGACCACTTGACGGCAGAGTACCGCCGTCATCACCGCCATAACTTTGGTGAAGACTCGCGGAGCCATGGTTAAACCAAAAGGCAACGCCCAAAACTGGTAATGGAGGTTGCCAATCGCAAACCTCAGGTATTGCGGATGTGACACTGCTATAGGAATATGCAGGTAAGCATCCTGTATATCCAGGGAGACCATATAATCCCCATGTTCCAAGGCCAGAACAATAGAGCGTATGGTTTCCATACGGAACTTGGAGACTCTCACAAACTTGTTCAATGCCTTGAGGTTGAGAGCCCATTCGGTTTCGGGACTAGAAATAGCGGAGAATAGTACCCCTGGCATCTCTGAGCAAGAGGCACCTATACTTCCACTCCTGTGTCCAGGAGGGTCTGTACTAACGAATGGAGAGTTTTTGCCTTTGTTTGGTCCGAAGGGACGTCTGTCAGGCAAAATCGATGAGGGGTGCGGTTTTTGAAGGCTATGGCGTAATTTCGTGTGACGACTTCCCGTACCCAGGCATCTGAAGTGGACTTCAACCAATCCCGGGTATACCCTAGAAGCCGGCCCCCCACCCTGGTATCCCCCAGGGGGAGGCCCGCCCCGTCATGCGGCCGGCTTATCGGTCTAGGAAGCTGGCTGACGGGCAGCCCAGGCTCTTTGGGCTTTAGCTTACCAGGTTTGGAAGAGCGGGCCTGCTTGTGGTACGCCTGACCTTTTGCTTTACCTGGAGGACGAAAGGAAGTACTTTTAGCCTTCGACACAGAAGGAACGGTACTTGGCAGACAGGCAGTTTTGGCAGTAGCCAAATCAGCCACTATCTTATTTAAGTCCTCCCCAAACAGAATATCTCCCTTGAAAGGGAGTACCTCCAGGGTTTTTCTGGAATCCAGATCCACTGACCAGGATCTCAGCCGCAATATCCGGCGAGCCAGGACTGACGTAGTAGAGGCCTTGGCTTCCAGAATACCGGCATCAGAAGCCGCCTCTTTAATATAGTGAGAAGCTGTGACAATATATGACAAGCACTGTCTAGCATGGTCAGAAGAGATTTCAGCTTCCAACTCTAAGGCCCACGCTTCAATAGCCTCTGCAGCCTATGTCGCTGCAATAGTGGGCCTTTGTGCAGCACCCATGAGGGTGTAAATCGCTTTCAGACAACCCTCCACACGTTTATCCGTAGGCTCTTTCAGAGACGTGACAGTAGTGACAGGTAGAGCTGAGGAAACCACCATCCTTGCCACTTGCGAGTCCACTGGAGGAGGCATTTCCCAATTTTTTGACAGCTCTGGCGCGAGGGGATAGCGAGCCAGCATCTTCTTGTGAGGCACAAACTTCTTCCCTGGATTTTCCCAGAAATCCTGACGTATATCCACTAGGTGGTCAGAATGAGGTAAAATAAGATTTTAAACCTACCGGTAAATCTTTTTCTCCTAGTCCGTAGAGGATGCTGGGGACTCCGTAAGGACTATGGGGTATAGACGGGCTCCGCAGGAGACATGGGCACTATAAAGAACTTTTAGTATGGGTGTGCACTGGCTCCTCCCTCTATGCCCCTCCTCCAGACCTCAGTTAGAAAACTGTGCCCAGAGGAGATGGACAATATGAGGAAAGGATTTTGTTAATCTAAGGGCAAGATTCATACCAGCCCACACCAATCATACCATATAACCTGGAATATACGTAACCAGTTAACAGTATGAACAAAGAACAGTATCAGTCAAAGACCGATTCCAACTGTAACATAACCCTTATGTAGGCAACAACTATATACAAGTCTTGCAGATTTAGTCCGCACTGGGACGGGCGCCCAGCATCCTCTACGGACTAGGAGAAAAAGATTTACCGGTAGGTTTAAAATCTTATTTTCTCTTACGTCCTAGAGGATGCTGGGGACTCCGTAAGGACCATGGGGTTTATACCAAAGCTCCAAACCGGGCAGGAGAGTGCAAATGACTCTGCAGCACCGATTGAGCAAACGCGAGGTCCTCATCAGCCAGGGTATCAAACTTGTAGAATTTTGCAAAAGTATTTAAACCCGACCAGGTAGCTGCTCGGCACAGCTGTAATGCCGAGACGCCCCGGGCAGCCGCCCAAGAGCCCACCTTCGTAGTGGAATGGGCCTTTACCGAATTTGGTAACGGCAATCCAGCCGTAGAATGAGCCTGCTGAATCGTGTTACAGATCCAGCGGGCAATAGTCTGTTTCGAAGCAGGCGCGCCAACCTTGTTGGCTGCATACAGGACAAACAGAGCCTCTGTTTTCCTAACCCTAGCCGTCCTGGCTATATAAATCTTTAAGGCCCTGACTACATCCAGGGACTTGGAGTCCTCCAAGTCACTCGTAGCCACAGGTACCACGATAGGTTGGTTCATATGAAATGAAGACACAACCTTAGGCAGAAATTGAGGACGAGTCCTCAACTCTGCTCTATCCACATGAAAAATCAAGTAGGGGCTCTTGTGAGACAAGGCCGCCAATTCTGACACTCGCCTTGCAGATGCCAAGGCTAATAACATGACCACCTTCCAGGTAAGAAATTTTAATTCAACCGTTTGAAGGGGTTCAAACCAGTGAGATTTAAGGAACTGTAACACCACGTTAAGGTCCCAGGGTGCCACTGGGGGCACAAAAGGAGGCTGGATGTGTAGCACTCCCTTTACAAAAGTCTGGACTTCTGGGAGAGAAGCCAATTCCTTCTGAAAGAATATAGATAGGCTCCATTAAAGTACAGATTTCGGCCCTAACTTCAGGCCCATATCCACTCCTGTCTGTAGGAAGTGGAGAAAACGGCCCAGATGGAAATCTTCCGTAGAGCATTCTTGGTTTCACACCAAGAGACATACTTCCTCCAGATACGGTGATAATGTTTCGCCGTCACCTCCTTCCTAGCCTTTATCAGAGTAGGTATGACCTCCTCCGGAATACCTTTCCCAGCTAGGATTCGGCGTTCAACCGCCATGCCGTCAAACGTAACCGCGGTAAGTCTTGGAACACGCAGGGCCCCTGCTGCAACAGGTCCTCCCTGAGAGGTAGAGGCCAAGGATCTTCTGTGAGCATTTCCTGAAGATCTGAGTACCAGGCGCTTCGAGGCCAGTCTGGAACAATGAGTATCGTCTGTACTCTTTTTTTATCTTATGATCCTCAAAATTTTTGCGATGAGAGGCAGAGGAGGGAACACATAGACCGACTGAAACACCCATGGTGTCACCAGGGCGTCCACTGCTACTGCCTGAGGGTCCCGGGACCTGGCACAGTACCTCCGAAGCTTCTTGTTGAGGCGTGACGCCATCATGTCTATTTGAGAAATTCCCCAGAGACCCGTTATCTCTGCAAAGACTTCTTGATGAAGTCCCCACTCTCCTGGATGGAGATCGTGACTGCTGAGGAAGTCTGCTTCCCAGTTGTGCACTCCCAGAATGAAGACAGCTGACAGAGCGCTTACGTGATTTTCCGCCCAGCGTAGAATCCTGGTGGCCTCCGCCATCGCGATTCTGCTCCTTGTCCCGCCTTGGCGGTTTACATGAGCTACGGCTGTGACATCGTCTGATTGAATCAGAACTGGTAGGTTGCGAAGAAGATTCTCCGCTTGTCGAAGGCCGTTGTATATGGCCCTTAATTCCAGCACGTTGATGTGCAGACAAGCCTCCTGGCTTGACCATATTCCCTGAAAATGTCTTCCTTGCGTGACTTCTCCCCATCCTCGGAGGCTCGCGTCAGTGGTTACTAGAACCCAGTCCTGAATGCTGAACCTGCGACCCTCTAGAACAGGGGTGGGCAATTATTTCAGCTGAGGGGCCACTTCACATTTCCTGTCAGTATCCGAGGGCCACAAACAAAATAGCAGCTCCCCCCACTTGCCAAAAATATAGGGACGTGGATTCATGTGGAAGGGGTGTGGGCAAAAAATAATACAGATTCATATAAGGCTGCACAATAGTCTCCATTATTCAAATTGCGCCACACAGCGCCACTTACACACATTACACCAGGTAGAGCCCCTTTTACACACATTACGGCAGGTAGAGTCCCCTTTTACACATTAACATTTTATTTAGGATAATTATTTCGCAGCAAGCAAATTATCCAGTGTCTTATAGCCCCTGGGGAAAGGTGTGACACAGTGTTAGAACACAGGGGGTGTGACACAGTGACAGAACATGGTGGGGGTGACACAGTGACAGAACATGGGGGGTGACACCAGTGGTGTCAGAAGGCGGGTGCGACCGGCACTCGGGTGTCCCCCTTGGACGGGGTGACACCAAAGTGCCAGCTCTTTTGCTGTGACAGGAGCCGAGTGCTGCAGTGAGATAATCTCCTGCAGCACTCGGCTCCTGTCACAGATAAGAGCCAGCACACACACAGTCCAGTCTCCGGGGTCAGCCAGCATCTCCGGAGCAAAAGAGAAAAGACCCACCAAGCCACGCCCATTCTAAATTAGGTCACACCCACTTTTCAGGCGCCACGTGGCCCGAGCGCGCGCGGGGGGGGGGGGGGGGGGGGGGCGGGGCGGTGTGTGTGTAATAGTACAGAGTGCGCTCTGGGCGACACGGTGACAGAACACGGTGGGGTTGACTGTGACAGAACACGGGGGGGGGGGGGAGGCGACACTGACAGAACACGGGGGGGGTGACACGTGACAGAACACGGGGGGGTGGACACGTGACAGAACACGGGGGGGGGGTGTGGACACGTGACAGAACACGGGGGGGTGGACACGTGACAGAACACGGGGGGGTGACACGTGACAGAACACGGGGGGGGGGGGTGACACGTGACAGAACACGGGGGGGGGGGGGGGTGACACGTGACAGAACACGGGGGGGTGACACGTGACAGAACACGGGGGGGGGGGGGGTGGACACGTGACAGAACACGGGGGGGGGTGACACGTGACAGAACACGGGGGGGTGACACGTGACAGAACACGGGGGGGTGACACGTGACAGAACACGGGGGGGGGGGTGACACGTGACAGAACACGGGGGGGGGGGGTGACACGTGACAGAACACGGGGGGGGGGGTGACACGTGACAGAACACGGGGGGGGGTGACACGTGACAGAACACGGGGGGGGGGTGACACGTGACAGAACACGGGGGGGGGGGTGACACGTGACAGAACACGGGGGGGGGGTGACACGTGACAGAACACGGGGGGGGGGGTGACACGTGACAGAACACGGGGGGGGGGTGACACGTGACAGAACACGGGGGGTGGACACGTGACAGAACACGGGGGGGTGACACGTGACAGAACACGGGGGGTGACACGTGACAGAACACGGGGGGTGACACGTGACAGAACACGGGGGGTGACACGTGACAGAACACGGGGGGGGTGACACGTGACAGAACACGGGGGGGGGTGGGTGACACGTGACAGAACACGGGGGGGGGGGGGGGTGACACGTGACAGAACACGGGGGGGGGGGGTGACACGTGACAGAACACGGGGGGGGGTGTGACACGTGACAGAACACGGGGGGGGTGACACGTGACAGAACACGGGGGGGGGGGTGACACGTGACAGAACACGGGGGGGGGGTGACACGTGACAGAACACGGGGGGGGGGTGACACGTGACAGAACACGGGGGGGGGTGACACGTGACAGAACACGGGGGGGGTGACACGTGACAGAACACGGGGGGGGGTGACACGTGACAGAACACGGGGGGGGTGACACGTGACAGAACACGGGGGGGGTGACACGTGACAGAACACGGGGGGGGGGGTGACACGTGACAGAACACGGGGGGGGGTGACACGTGACAGAACACGGGGGGGGGTGACACGTGACAGAACACGGGGGGGTGACACGTGACAGAACACGGGGGGGTGACACGTGACAGAACACGGGGGGGGGGTGACACGTGACAGAACACGGGGGGGGGGTGACACGTGACAGAACACGGGGGGGGGGGTGACACGTGACAGAACACGGGGGGGGGGTGACACGTGACAGAACACGGGGGGGGGTGACACGTGACAGAACACGGGGGGGGGTGACACGTGACAGAACACGGGGGGGGGTGACACGTGACAGAACACGGGGGGGGGGGTGACACGTGACAGAACACGGGGGGGGGGTGACACGTGACAGAACACGGGGGGGGGTGACACGTGACAGGACACGGGGGGGGGTGACACGTGACAGAACACGGGGGGGGGTGACACGTGACAGAACACGGGGGGGTGACACGTGACAGAACACGGGGGGGTGACACGTGACAGAACACGGGGGGGTGACACGTGACAGAACACGGGGGGGTGACACGTGACAGAACACGGGGGGGTGACACGTGACAGAACACGGGGGGGTGACACGAGACTAAAAAAAGTCTGACGCCACTGCCCGCACACAGAACACGGTGGGGTGACACGTGACAGAACACGGGGGGGTGACACGTGACAGAACACGGGGGGGGGGGGGTGACACGTGACAGAACACGGGGGGGGGGGTGACACGTGACAGAACACGGGGGGGGGTGACACGTGACAGAACACGGGGGGGGGGGGTGACACGTGACAGAACACGGGGGGGTGACACGTGACAGAACACGGGGGGGTGACACGTGACAGAACACGGGGGGGTGACACGTGACAGAACACGGGGGGGTGACACGTGACAGAACACGGGGGGGTGACACGTGACAGAACACGGGGGGGTGACACGTGACAGAACACGGGGGGGGTGACACGTGACAGAACACGGGGGGGTGACACGTGACAGAACACGGGGGGGGTGACACGTGACAGAACACGGGGGGGGTGACACGTGACAGAACACGGGGGGGTGACACGTGACAGAACACGGGGGGGGTGACACGTGACAGAACACGGGGGGGTGACACGTGACAGAACACGGGGGGGGTGACACGTGACAGAACACGGGGGGGGTGACACGTGACAGAACACGGGGGGGGTGACACGTGACAGAACACGGGGGGGGTGACACGTGACAGAACACGGGGGGGTGACACGTGACAGAACACGGGGGGGGTGACACGTGACAGAACACGGGGGGGGTGACACGTGACAGAACACGGGGGGGGTGACACGTGACAGAACACGGGGGGTGACACGTGACAGAACACGGGGGGTGACACGTGACAGAACACGGGGGGGGTGACACGTGACAGAACACGGGGGGGGTGACACGTGACAGAACACGAGGGGGGTGACACGTGACAGAACACGGGGGGGTGACACGTGACAGAACACGGGGGGGTGACACGTGACAGAACACGGGGGGGTGACACGTGACAGAACACGGGGGGGTGACACGTGACAGAACACGGGGGGGTGACACGTGACAGAACACGGGGGGGTGACACGTGACAGAACACGGGGGGGTGACACGTGACAGAACACGGGGGGGTGACACGTGACAGAACACGGGGGGGTGACACGTGACAGAACACGGGGGGGTGACACGTGACAGAACACGGGGGGGTGACACGTGACAGAACACGGGGGGGTGACACGTGACAGAACACGGGGGGGTGACACGTGACAGAACACGGGGGGGTGACACGTGACAGAACACGGGGGTGACATAACACAGGAGTGGATGGTACAGCGAGAGCTGAAGTTCTCTCCCCGCAACCTAAAAAAAGTCTGACGCCACTGCCCGCACACACAAATACACACACACACACACACTTTCTTTCACTTTTCCCATTTACTTACTGATCTGGCTGGCAGTGGCAGGAAGGATGGATCTGTAGCAGTCTGCCTCTTGTCCCGTGTAGCTCCGCCCCGAGGTCCCGTGTAGGCCCCCCCCATCTGCACATAGCTCCACCCCCTTTTTGGCTGAACACAGCCGTTGTCACTGGGGACTCTGGAGGAGGAGGAGGCTGCTACAACGCAGCAGGGGAGAGAGGCGCCGCTGGCAGCTTGGAGGTACTGCAGTGCAGAGCAATGACAAGCAGCTCAGCCGGTCGGGCCGCTTATCATTACTCGCTGGTGGGAGGCAGTGGGCCGGGCAGGATCGGTTTGCGGGCCGCATCCAGCCCGCGGGCCGTATTTTGCCCACCCCTACTCTAGAAGGTGAGCACTGTGCAGCCACCATAGGAGAGATACTCTGGCCCTGGGGGACAGTGTTATTGTCTGATGTAATTGTAGATGGGACCCGGACCACTTGTCCAGAAGGTCCCACTGAAAAGTCCTCGCATGAAACCTGCCGAAAGGGATGGCCTCGTAGGCTGCCATCATTTTTCCCAGAACTCTAGTGCATTGATGAACTGACACTCTTTTTGGCTTTAGCAGGTCTTTGACCATGTTCTGGAGATCCTGGGCTTTTTCCGACGGGAGAAAAACCTTCTTTCGTTCCGTGTCCAGAATCATGCCTAGGAACGATAGTCGAGTCGTTGGAACCAATTGTGACTTTGGCAGATTGAGAATCCAACCGTGCTGTTGGAGCACTCTCAGGGAGAGCGCCAAGTTCTTCAGCAATTGATCTCTTGATCTCGCCTTTATCAGGAGATCGTCCAAGTATGAGATAATTGTGACTCCTTGTTTGCGCAGGAGCACCATCATTTCCGCCATCACCTTGGTGAAAATCCTCAGGGCCGTGGAAAGCCCAAACGGCAACGTCTGAAACTGGTAATGACAGTCCTGTACAGCGAATCTCAGGTACTCCTGATGAGAGGGATATATGGGGACATGAAGGAAAGCATCCTTTATGTCTAGAGACACCATAAAATCCCCCCCTTCCAGGCTGGATATTACAGCTCGGAGCCATTCCATCTTGAATTTGAATTTTTTCAAGTACAGGTTCAGGGATTTTAGATTTAAAATGGGTCTGACCAAACCATCCGGCTTCGGGACCACAAACAGGGTCGAATAATACCCTTTTCCCTGTTGGGCCAGGGGAACCTTGACAATCACTTGCTGCTGGCACAGCGTTTGAATTGCAGCTAACACTACTTCCCTCCCTTGGGGAGAAGCTGGTAAGGCTGACTTGAAAAATCGGCGAGGGGGCACCTCTTCGAATTCCAGCTTGTAGCCTTGGGAAACAATTTCCATCGCCCAAGGATCCACGTCTGACCGAACCCAGACCTGGCTGAAGAATCGAAGGCGTGCCCCCACCGGTGCGGACTCCCTTAGAGGAGCCCCAGCGTCATGCGGTGGATTTTGTAGAAGCCGGGGAGGACTTCTGCTCTTGGGAACTAGCCGAAGCAGGTGTTCTTTTTCCTCTACCCTTACCTCTGGCAAGGAAGGAGGAGCCCCGACCTCTTCTGGACTTTTGCGACCGAAAGGACTGCATCTGATACTGTGGAGTTTTCTTTTCCTGTTGGGGAACAAAAGGTAAAAAATAAGAATTTACTTACCGATAATTCTATTTCTCGGAGTCCGTAGTGGATGCTGGGGTTCCTGAAAGGACCATGGGGGATAGCGGCTCCGCAGGAGACAGGGCACAAAAGTAAAGCTTTTACAGGTCAGGTGGTGTGTACTGGCTCCTCCCCCTATGACCCTCCTCCAGACTCCAGCCAGGTACTGTGCCCGGACGAGCGTACACAATAAGGGAGGATTTTGAATCCCGGGTAAGACTCATACCAGCCACACCAATCACACCGTACAACTTGTGATCTAAACCCAGTTAACAGTATGATAACAGAGGAGCCTCTGAAAGATGGCTTCCTAAACAATAACCCGAATTAGTTAACAATAACTATGTACAAGTATTGCAGATAATCCGCACTTGGGATGGGCGCCCAGCATCCACTACGGACTCCGAGAAATAGAATTATCGGTAAGTAAATTCTTATTTTCTCTATCGTCCTAAGTGGATGCTGGGGTTCCTGAAAGGACCATGGGGATTATACCAAAGCTCCCAAACGGGCGGGAGAGTGCGGATGACTCTGCAGCACCGAATGAGAGAACTCCAGGTCCTCCTTTGCCAGGGTATCAAATTTGTAAAAATTTACAAACGTGTTCTCCCCTGACCACGTAGCTGCTCGGCAGAGTTGTAATGCCGAGACCCCTCGGGCAGCCGCCCAAGATGAGCCCACCTTCCTTGCGGAATGGGCCTTAACAGATTTAGGCTGTGGCAGGCCTGCCACAGAATGTACAAGTTGAATTTTGTTACAAAACCAACGAGCAATCGACTGCTTAGAAGCAGGTGCACCCAACTTGTTGGGTGCATACAGTATAAACAGCGAGTCAGATTTTCTGACTCCAGCCGTCCTTTAAATGTATATTTTTAAGGCTCTGACAACGTCCAACAACTTGGAGTCCTTCAAGTCGTCTGTAGCCGCAGGCACTACAATAGGCTGGTTCAGGTGAAACGCTGATACCACCTTAGGGAGAAAATGCGGACGCGTCCGCAGCTCTGCCCTATGTCGAATGGAAAATTAAATAAGGGCTTTTATAAGACAAAGCCGCCAGTTCAGATACTCTCCCGGCCGAAGCCAGGGCCAGTAACATAGTCACTTTCCATGTGAGATATTTCAAATCCACATTCTTTAGTGGTTCAAACCAATTGGATTTGAGGAAATCTAAAACTACATTTTGATCCCACGGTGCCACCTTAGGCACCACAGGAGGCTGTATATGCAGTACTCCTTTGATAAAAATCTGGACCTCAGGGACTGAGGCCAATTCTTTGTGGAAGAATATTGATAGGGCCGAAATTTGAACCTTAATAGATCCCAATTTGAGACCCATAGACAATCCTGATTGCAGGAAAAGTAGGAAAACGACCCAGTTGAAATTCCTCCATCGGAGCACTCCGCTGCTCGCACCACGCAACATATTTTCGCCAAATACGGCGATAATGCTTCGCGGTGACTTCCTTCCTTGCCTTTATCAAGGTAGGAATGACTTCTTCTGGAATGCCTTTTCCTTTTAGGATCTGGCATTCAACGCCATGCCGTCAAACGCAGCCGCGGTAAGTCTTGAAAAAGACAAGGACCCTGCTGAAGCAGGTCCCTTCTCAGAAGTAGAGGCCACGGATCGTCCGTGACCATCTCTTGAAGTTCCGGGTACCAAGTCCTTCTTGGCCAATCCGGAGCCACTAGTCTTACTCCTCTTTGCCGTATAATCCTCAATACCTTTGGTATGAGAGGCAGAGGAGGAAACACATATACCGACTGGTACACCCAAGGTGTTACCAGCGCGTCCACAGCTATTGCCTGCGGATCTCTTGACCTGGCGCAATACCTGTCCAGTGTTTTGTTGAGGCGAGACGCCATCATGTCCACCATTGGTTTTACCCAACGGTTTAATAGCATGTGGAAAACTTCTGGATGAAGTCCCCACTCTCCCGGGTGAAGGTCGTGTCTGCTGAGGAAGTCTGCTTCCCAGTTGTCCACGCCCGGGATGAATACTGCTGACAGTGCTATCACGTGATTCTCCGCCCAGCGAAGGATCCTGGCAGCTTCTGCCATTGCCCTCCTGCTTCTTGTGCCGCCCTGTCTGTTTACATGGGCGACTGCCGTGATGTTGTCCGACTGGATCAACACCGGTCTTCCTTGAAGCAGAGGTTCCGCCTGGCTTAGAGCATTGTAGATTGCTCTTAGTTCCAGAATGCTTATGTGAAGAGACTTTTTCAGGCTCGACCACACTCCCTGGAAATTTCTTCCCTGTGTGACTGCTCCCCAGCCTCTCAGGCTGGCATCCGTGGTCACCAGGATCCAATCCTGTATGCCGAATCTGCGGCCCTCCAATAGATGAGCCTCCTGCAACCACCACAGAAGGGATACCCTTGTCCTCGGCGACAGGGTTATCCGCAGGTGCATCTGAAGATGCGACCCTGACCATTTGTCCAACAGATCCCTTTGCATGGAATCTGCCGAAAGGGATTGCTTCGTAAGAAGCTACCATTTTTTCCCAGGACTCTTGTGCATTGATGTACAGACACCTTTCCTGGTTTTAGGAGGTTCCTGACCAGGTCAGATAACTCCTTGGCTTTTTCTTCGGGAAGAAAAACCTTTTTCTGAACTGTGTCCAGAATCATCCCCAGGAACAGCAGACGAGTTGTCGGCATTAATTGGGATTTTGGAATATTCAGAATCCATCCGTGCTGCTTTAGCACCTCTTGAGATAGTGCTAAACCCATCTCTAGCTGTTCTCTGGACCTTGCCCTTATTAGGAGATCGTCCAAGTATGGGATAATTAATACGCCTTTTCTTCGAAGAAGAAATATTATCTCGGCCATTACCTTTGTAAAGACCCGAGGTGCCGTGGACAAACCAAACGGCAGCGTCTGAAACTGATAGTGACAGTTTTGTACAACGAACCTGAGGTACCCCTGGTGTGAGGGGTAATTGGAACGTGGAGATACGCATCCTTGATGTCCAAGGATACCATAAAGTCCCCTTCTTCCAGGTTCGCTATCACTGCTCTGAGTGACTCCATCTTGAACTTGAACTTCTTTATGTATAGGTTCAAGGACTTCAGATTTAGAATAGGCCTTACCGAGCCATCCGGCTTCGGTACCACAAATAGAGTGGAATAATACCCCTTCCCTTGTTGTAGAAGAGGTACCTTGACTATCACCTGCTGAGAATACAGCTTGTGAATGGCTTCCAAAACCGTCTCCCTTTCTGAGGGGGACGTTGGTAAAGCAGACTTCAGGAAACGGCGAGGTGGCTCTGTCTCTAATGTCAACCTGTACCCCTGAGATATTATCTGCAGGATCCAGGGATTTACCTGCGAGTGAGCCCACTGCGCGCTGTAATTTTTGAGACGACCGCCTACCGCCCCCGAGTCCGCTTGCGAAGCCCCAGCGTCATGCTGAGGCTTTTGTAGAAGCCGGGGAGGGCTTCTGTTCCTGGGAAGGAGCTGCCTGTTGCTGTCTCTTCCCTCGTCCTCTGCCTCGTGGCAGATATGAATAGCCCTTTGCTCTCTTATTTTTAAAGGAACGAAAGGGCTGCGGTTGAAAGGTCGGTGCCTTTTTCTGTTGGGGAGTGACTTGAGGTAGAAAGGTGGATTTCCCGGCCGTAGCCGTGGCCACCAAATCCGATAGACCGACCTCAAATAACTCCTCTACGCATCGCCTGTCCACTGTCGTGTCCATAAAGCTCTTCTGGCCGAAATGGACATAGCACTTACCCGTGATGCCAGTGTGCAGATATCTCTCTGTGCATCACGCATATAAAGAAATGCATCCTTTATTTGTTCTAACGACAGTAAAATATTGTCCCTGTCCAGGGTATCAATATTTTTGATCAGGGACTCTGACCAAACTACCCCAGCACTGCACATCCAGGCAGTCGCAATAGCTGGTCGTAGTATAACACCTGCATGTGTGTATATACCTTTTTGGATATTTTCCATCCTCCTATCTGATGGATCTTTAAGTGCGTCCGTCTCAGGAGAGGGTAACGCCACTTGTTTTGATAAGCGTGTTAGCGCTTTGTCCACCCTAGGAGGTGTTTCCCAGCGCTCCCTAACCTCTGGCGGGAAAGGGTATAAAGCCAATAACTTCTTTGAAATTAGCAGTTTTTTATCGGGGCACCCCACGCTTCATCACACACGTCATTTAATTCTTCTGATTCGGTAAAAACTACTGGTAGTTTTTTCACAACCCACATAATACCCTGTTTAGTGGTACCTGTAGTATCAGCTAAATGTAACATCTCCTTTATTGCCAAAATCATATAACGTGTGGCCCTACTGGAAAATACGGTTGATTCGTCACCTTCACCACCGGAATCAGTGCCTGTGTCTGGGTCTGTGTCGACCGACTGAGGCAAGAGACGTTTTACAGCCCCTGACGGTGTTTGAGGCGCCTGGACAGACACTAATTGAGTGTCCGGCCGCCTCATGTCGGCAAACGACTGCTTAAGCGAGTTGACGCTATCCCGTAATTCCACAAATAAAGGCATCCATTCTGGTGTCGACCCCCTAGGAGGTGACATCCTCATATTTGGCAATTGCTCCGCCTCCACACCAATAACGTCCTCATACATGTCGACACACACGTACCGACACACAGCAGACACACAGGGAATGCTCTATACGAAGACAGGACCCACTAGCCCTTTGGGGAGACAGAGGGAGAGTCTGCCAGCACACACCAAAAAGCGCTATATATGACAGGGATAGCCTTATGATTAAGTGCTCCCTTATAGCTGCTTTTATATTAATATATTGCCATTTATTCTGCCCCCCCTCTCTGTTATACCCTGTTTCTGTAGTGCAGTGCAGGGGAGAGACCTGGGAGCCTTCCTGACCAGCGGAGCTGTGACAGAAAATGGCGCCGTGTGCTGAGGAGATAGGCCCCGCCCCTTTTTCGGCGGGCTCGTCTCCCGCTATTTAGTACATTTAGGCAGGGGTAAATATCTCCATATAGCCTCTGGGGCTATATGTGAGGTATTTTTAGCCTTTTTAAAGGTTTTCATTTGCCTCCCAGGGCGCCCCCCCCCAGCGCCCTGCACCCTCAGTGACTGCCGTGTGAAGTGTGCTGAGAGGAAAATGGCGCACAGCTGCAGTGCTGTGCGCTACCTTAAGAAGACTGCAGGAGTCTTCAGCCGCCGATTCTGGACCTCTTCTTGCTTCAGCATCTGTGAGGGGGCCGGCGGCGTGGCTCCGGTGACCATCCAGGCTGTACCTGTGATCGTCCCTCTGGAGCTTCATGTCCAGTAGCCAAGAAGCCAATCCATCCTGCACGCAGGTGAGTTCACTTCTTCTCCCCTCTGTCCCTCGTTGCAGTGATCCTGTTGCCAGCAGGAATCACTGTAAAATAAAAAACCTAAGCTAAACTCTCTAAGCAGCTCTTTATGAGAGCCACCTAGAATTGCACCCTTCTCGGCCGGGCACAAAAATCTAACTGGAGTCTGGAGGAGGGTCATAGGGGGAGGAGCCAGTACACACCACCTGACCTGTAAAAGCTTTACTTTTGTGCCCTGTCTCCTGCGGAGCCGCTATCCCCCATGGTCCTTTCAGGAACCCCAGCATCCACTTAGGACGATAGAGAAAGGTAGATTTACCCGCGGTAGCTGTGGAAACCAGGTCCGCGAGCCCTTCCCCAAACAACACTTCACCCTTGTAAGGTAAAACCTCCATATGCTTTTTTTGAGTCCGCATCACCCGTCCATTGAAGGGTCCATAAGGCTCGTCTCGCAGAAATAGCCATGGCATTGGCTCTGGAACCCAGCAGTCCAATGTCTCTCTGAGCGTCTCTCATATATAAGACTGCGTCCTTAATATGGGCTAAAGTTAATAAAATGGTATCCCTGTCTGGGGTATCATGGTCAGCTGACAAGGTATCTGTCCAAGCTGCAACTGCGCTACATACCCATGCCGACGCAATTGCCGGCCTGAGCAAAGCACCAGTATGTGTATAAATAGACTTTAACGTAGTCTCCTGCCTGCGGTCTGCAGGATCCTTGAGGGGCGCTGTGTCCGGAGACGGCAGCGCCACCTTCTTGGACAGGCGTGTTAAAGCCTTGTCCACCCTGGGAGAGGATTCCCAACGTACCCTGTCCTGTGTAGGGAAAGGGTACGCCATAAGAACCCTTTTGGGAATCTGCAGTTTCTTATCTGGAGTTTCCCACGCTTTTTCAAATAACTCGTTAAACTCATGGGATGGGGGAAAGGTCACTACAGGCTTCTTCCCCTTAAACATGTGTACCCTTGTGTCGGGAACAGAGGGTTCAGTGATATGCAAAACATCTTTTATTGCAATAATCATACACTGAATACTTTTTGTCACCCTAGGGTGCAATCTTGCTTCATCGTAGTCGACACTGGAGTTAGACTCCGTGTCGGTATCCGTGTCTACTATTTGTGACAAGGGACGTTTCTGAGACCCTGAAGGGCCCTGTGACTCGGTCCAATCCGTGGATTGACCCCCTGTTGTCTCCCTGGACTCTGCTTTGTCCAGTCTCTTATGTAATGATGCCACACTTGCATTTAACATATGCCACATATCCATCCACTCATGAGTCGGCACCGCCGACGGGGACACACCACTCATCTGCTCCACCTCCTCCTTGGACGAGCCTTCCGCTTCAAACATGCCGACACGCACGTACCGACAACCCACACACACACACACCGGGATATAACTATGAGGGGACAATTTCCCAACAAGGCCCTTTGGAGAGACAGAGAGAGAGTATGCCAGCACACACCCAGGGCCCACTGACACTGGAATAGCGCTTTTATAATTAAATCAATAAGATATACACTCACTGCGCCAATAATGTGCCCCCCCCCCTCTTTTCTAGCCCTCTGTTCTGAGTTCAGCAGGGGAGAGTCCGGGGAGCCAGCGTCTCTGCAGCTTCTGTGAAGAAAATGGAGCTGTTAGTGCTGAGGGATCAAGCTCCGCCCCCTCCAACGGCGGGCTTCGGTCCCGCTTCAATATATAAAAAATGGCGGGGGTTTGTGTATTTACTGCCTCCGCAGCCTAATGCACCCAAAATTGCCAGTCCAGAGGTTTATTGCTGCCCAGGGCGCCCCCCCTGCGACCTGCACCCTTCTGTGCCTGTTCTGTGTGTGTTGTGCGGGAGCCATGGCGCGCAGCGTTACCGCTGCGCGCTTACCTCAGTGAAGATCTGAAGTCTTCTGCCGCCTTGAAGTCTTCTTTTTTCTAATACTCACCCGGCTTCTATCTTCCGGCTCTGCGAGGAGGACGGCGGCGCGGCTCCGGGACGAACGGCAGGGTGAGACCTGCGTTCCGACTCCCTCTGAAGCTAATGGTGTTCAGTAGCCTAAGAAGCAGAGCCTATCAGTTAAGTAGGTCTGCTTCTCTCTCCTCAGTCCCACGATGCAGGGAGCCTGTTGCCAGCAGTGCTACCTGAAAATAAAAAACTTAACAAAAATCTTTAAACAGAGAAACTCAGGAGAGCTCCCCTGTAATGCACCCTATCTCCTCTGGGCACAAAATCTAACTGAGGTCTGGAGGAGGGGCATAGAGGGAGGAGCCAGTGCACACCCATACTAAAAGTACTTTATAGTGCCCATGTCTCCTGCGGATCCCGTCTATACCCCATGGTCCTTACGGAGTACCCAGCATCCTCTAGGACATAAGAGAAAACTTGTTTAATCACCTTCTGACGCTTGAACCTATCTGGTTTCCTAGGAGGGATGGATGGCTCGGGATCATCCGTAATCTGTAGAATCAACTTAATAGCCTCCAAGAGATCAGGAACATCCACTTGTGACCTACCCTCCCCATCAGCAGTATCTGTGCCAGAATCTGTGGGGTCAGTGTAGTCGCCATCTTCATCAGACGAGGTGTCAGTGACAGCAGTGGCTTGTGAGGAGGTAAGAGCTCGCTTAGAGGATCCCTTAGTCTTAGGCGAGCGTCAGACTTTTTTGTAGTCAAAGACTGGTTCAATTTCTTCAATTGAGCAGACAAGTTATCTGCCCACAGCGGGTTAGCCGTGGGGACCACATACGGTTAAACCAGCATAGGAGGTCCCATAGGGGGCGTCAGTTTAGTAACTAGCGTATTCAGAAGTGTGGAGAAGGTAGCCCACCGTGGGTCATTATATACCCCAGTTGCCACAGTCCCACTGGGGGGCAAGGAGCCCCCAGAACCAGAGCCCTCAGCTGCTATATTCTCCTCATAGGGATCTGTGGCGTCAGCAACACCAGTAGTGTGTTCAGCCCCAGAACCGTTACCCTCAGAAGCAGACATGATATAACTTGCAATATCAGGTAACACAGTACAATTGTCAGCAGTACAATACCTCTTACCCAAACCCCTGCGCAATGTAGTCAGCACAAGCAGGGATACAGGAGAGATATGGTGACTAAAATCACAGAGAAAAATAAGATTTTACTCACCGGTAAATCTATTTCTCGTAGTCCGTAGTGGATGCTGGGGACTCCGTAAGGACCATGGGGAATAGACGGGCTCCGCAGGAGACTGGGCACTCTAAGAAAGAATTAGTACTAATGGTGTGCACTGGCTCCTCCCTCTATGCCCCTCCTCCAGACCTCAGTTAAGGAAACTGTGCCCGGAAGAGCTGACATTACAAGGAAAGGGTTTTGGAATCCAGGGTAAGACTCATACCAGCCACACCAATCACACCGTACAACTCGTGATAACATATCCAGTTAACAGTATGAACAACAAACGAGCATCACCCAACGGATGCCACATAACATAGCCTTTATTAAGCAATAACTATATACACGTATTGCAGAAAGTCCGCAGTTGGGACGGGCGCCCAGCATCCACTACGGACTACGAGAAATAGATTTACCGGTGAGTAAAATCTTATTTTCTCTGACGTCCTAGTGGATGCTGGGGACTCCGTAAGGACCATGGGGATTATACCAAAGCTCCCAAACGAGCGGGAGAGTGCGGATGACTCTGCAGCACCGAATGGGCAAACACAAGGTCCTCCTCAGCCAGGGTATCAAACTTGTAGAATTTAGCTAAGGTGTTTGAACCCGACCAAGTAGCAGCTCGGCAAAACTGTAATGCAGAGACCCCTCGGGCAGCCGCCCAAGAAGAGCCCACTTTCCTTGTGGAATGGGCTTTTACTGATTTTGGATGCGGCAAGCCAGCCGCAGAATGAGCCTGCTGGATCGTGTTACAAATCCAGCGAGCAATAGTCTGCTTTGAAGCAGGAGCACCCAGCTTGTTGGATGCATACAGGATAAACAGCGAGTCAGTTTTTCTGACTCCAGCCGTTCTGGCTACATAAATCTTCAAAGCCCTGACTACATCAAGCAACTTGGAATCCTCCAAGTCACGAGTAGCCGCAGGCACCACAATAGGTTGGTTCAAATGAAAAGATGACACCACCTTCAGCAGAAACTCCGGACGAGTCCGCAATTCTGCCCTGTCCATATGGAAAACCAGATAGGGGCTTTTACATGACAAGCCGAGGCTAAGGCCAATAGCATGACCACTTTCCACGTGAGAAACTTTAGCTCCACGGTCTTAAGTGGCTCAAACCAGTGGGATTTCAGGAAACCCAACACCACATTGAGATCCCAAGGTGCCACTGGTGGCACAAAAGGGGGCTGAATATGTAGCACTCCCTTAACAAACATCTGAACCTCAGGAAGAGAAGCCAGTTCTTTTTGAAAGAAAATGGATAGGGCTGAAATCTGGACCTTTATGGATCCTAATTTTAAGCCCATAGTCACTCCTGACTGTAGGAAGTGCAGGAACCGGCCCAGCTGGAATTCCTCTGTAGGGGCCTTCCTGGCCTCACACCAAGCAACATATTTTCGCCATATACGGTGATAGTGCTTTGCTGTCACGTCCTTCCTAGCCTTTATTAGCGTAGGAATAACTTCATCCGGAATGCATTTTTCCGCTAGGATCCGGCGTTCAACCGCCATGCCGTCAAACGCAGCCGCGGTAAGTCTTGGAACAGACAGGGTCCCTGTTGCAACAGGTCCTGTCTGAGAGGCAGAGGCCATGGGTCATCTGTGAGCATTTCTTGCAGTTCCGGGTACCAAGTCCTTCTTGGCCAATCCGGAACAATGAGTATTGTTCTCACTCCTCTTTTTCTTACGATTCTCAGCACCTTGGGTATGAGAGGAAGAGGAGGAAACACAGACCGACTGGAACACCCACGGTGTTACTAGTGCGTCCACAGCTATCGCCTGAGGGTCCCTTGACCTGGCGCAATACCTTTTTAGCTTTTTGTTGAGGCGGGACGCCATCATGTCCACCTGTGGCAGTTCCCATCGATTTGCAATCTGCGTGAAGACTTCTTGATGAAGTCCCCACTCTCCCGGGTGGAGGTCGTGCCTGCTGAGGAAGTCTGCTTCCCAGTTGTCCACTCCCGGAATGAACACTGCTGACAGTGCTTGTACGTGATTCTCCGCCCAACTTCTTGTACCGCCCTGGCGGTTTACATGGGACACTGCAGTGATGTTGTCTGACTGAATCAGCACCGGTTGGTTTCGAAGCAGAGGCTCCGCTTGACTCAGGGCGTTGTATATGGCCCTTAGTTCCAGGATATTGATGTGCAGACAAGCCTCCTGACTTGACCACAGCCCTTGGAAGTTTCTTCCGAGTGACTGCCCCCCCCCATCCTCGGAGGCTTGCATCCGTGGTCACCAGGACCCAGTCCTGTATGCCGAACCTGCGGCCCTCGAGAAGGTGAGCACTCTGCAGCCACCACAGAAGAGACACCCTGGCCCTGGGGGATAGGGTGATCAGCCGATGCATCTGAAGAGGAGATCCGGACCACTTGTCCAACAGATCCCACTGAAAGATCCTCGCATGTAACCTGCCGTAGGGAATGGCTTCGTATGACGCCACCATCTTTCCCAGGACTCGCGTGCAGTGATGCACCGACACCTGTTTTGGTTTGAGGAGGTCTCTGACCAGAGTCACGAGCTCCTGAGCCTTCTCCGCCGGGAGAAACACCTTCTTCTGGTCTGTGTCCAGAATCATGCCCAGGAAGGGCAGACGCGTCGCAGGAATCAGCTGCGACTTTGGAATATTCAGAATCCAGCCGTGCTGTTGCAACACTTCCTGAGAGTGTGCTACGCTGATCAACAACTGCTCCCTGGACCTCGCCTTTATGAGGAGATCGTCCAAGTATGAGATAATTGTAACTCCTTGCTTTCAAAGGAGCACCATCATTTCCGCCATTACCTAGGTAAATATTCTCGGTGCCGTGGCCAGGCCAAATGGCAACGTCTGGAATTGGTAATGACAGTCCTGAACCACAAACCTGAGGTACTCCTGATGAGGTGGATAAATGGGGACATGCAAGTAAGCATCCTTGATGTCCAGAGACACCATAAAATCCCCCTCTTCCAGGCTTGCAATGACCGCTCTGAGCGATTCCATTTTGAACTTGAATTTCTTCAGATAAATGTTCAGGGATTTTAAATTCAAAATGGGTCTGACCGAACCGTCCGGTTTCGGTACCACAAACATTGTGGAATAGTAACCCCTTCCCTGTTGAAGGAGGGGAACCTTTACCACCACCTGCTGGAGATATAACTTTTGCATTGCCGCTAACACTACCTCCCTTTCTATGGGGGAAGCTGGCAGGGCCGATTATAGGTAACGGTGAGGGGGCATCACTTCGAATTCCAGCTTGTTTTCCTGAGACACAATCTGTATAGCCCAGGGATCCACCTGTGAACGAACCCACTGGTGGCTGAAATTTCGGAGACGCGCCCCCCCCCACCGCTCCCGGCTCCACCTGTGGAGCCCTAGCGTCATGCGGTGGATTTAGTGGAAGCCGGGGAGGACTTCTGTTCCTGGGAACTAGCTGTATGGTGCAGCTTCTTTCCTCTACCCCTGCCTCTGGCAAGAAAGGATGCACCTCTGACTTTCTTGCTTTTTTGTGAACGAAAGGACTGCATTTGGTAATACGGTGCTTTCTTAGGCTGTGAGGGAATATATGGCAAAAAATTTGACTTCCCAACCGTAGCTGTGGAAACTAGGTCCGAGAGACCGTCCCCAAACAATTCCTCACCCTTATAAGGTCAAACCTCCATGTGTTTTTTAGAGTCGGCATCACCTGTCCATTGCAGAGTCCACAGGACCCTCTGGCAGAAATCGACATTGCGTTTATTCTAGAGCCCAGTAGGCAAATGTCCCTCTGGGCATCCCTCATATATAGGACAGCGTCTTTGATATGCCCCAGGGTCAGTAAAATAGTCTCCCTGTCCAGGGTATCTATTTCCTCAGACAGAGTATCTGTCCATGCTGCTACAGCACTACACATCCAGGCCGAAGCAATTGCTGGCCTCAGAGTACCGGAATGTGCATAAACAGACTTCAGGATACCTTCCTGCTTCCTATCCGCAGGATCCTTTAGGGCGGCCGTATCCTGTGACGGCAGGGCCACTTTCTTGGATAAGCGCGTCAACGCTTTGTCTACCCTAGAGGAGGATTCCCAGCGTAACCGGTCCGTTGGCGGGAAAGGATACGCCATAAGTAATCTTTTGGAAATCAGCACTTTCCCATCAGGAGAATCCCACGCTTTTTCACATAATTCATTTAATTCATGTGAAGGGGGAAAAGTCACCTCTTGCTTTTTCTCCCCAAACATATAAACCCTCTTGTCAGGGACAGGGTTTTCCTCTGATATATGCAACACATCCTTCATTGCTATAATCATGTAGCGGATGGCTTTAGCCATTTTAGGCTGCAATTTTGCCTCATCGCCATCGACACTGGATTCAGAATCCGTGTCGACATCTGTGTCAACAATTTGGGATAGTGGGCGCTTTTGAGACCCTGCCGGCCTCTGAGCTGTAGGGTCAGGCATGGGTTGAGACCCTGGCTGTCCCAAGGCTTCAGCTTTATCCAACCTTTTATGCAAGGAGTTTACATTATCATTTAACACCTTCCACATATCCATCCAATCAGGTGTCGGCGGAGACACCACATTCATCTGCACCTGTTCGGCCTCCACGTAGCCTTCCTCGTCAAACATGTCGACACAATCGTACCGACACACCGCGCGCACACAGGGGATGCTCTAATCGAGGACAGGACCCCCAACAAGGCCTTTTGGGGAGACAGAGAGAGAGTATGCCAGCACACACCCCAGTGCTATATAACCCCGGGATTACACAGTAACTTAGTGTTTACCCAGTAGCTGCTGTATAACTGATTTATGCGCCTAAATTTATGTGCCCCCCCCTCTTTTTTTACCCTCTTTCTACCTGGAGACTGCAGGGGAGAGCCTGGGGAGCTTCCTCTCAGCGGAGCTGTGGAGAGAAAATTGCGCTGGTGAGTGCTGAGGAAGAAGCCCCGCCCCCTCAGTGGCGGGCTTCTGTCCCGCTTTCTGTGTAAAAATAATGGCGGGGGCTCATACATATATACAGTGCCCAGCTGTATATATGTGACTTTTGCCAAGAGGTATCATAATTGCTGCCCAGGGCGCCCCCCCCCCCCTGGCGCCCTGCACCCTACAGTGACCGGAGTGTGTGGGAGCAATGGCGCACAGCTGCAGTGCTGTGCGCTACCTCATGTGAAGACAGGAGTCTTCTGCCGTCGATTTCAATGTCTTCTTGCTTCTGCCGGCTTCTGTCTTCTGGCTCTGCGAGGGGAACGGCGGCGCGGCTCCGGGAACGGACGACCAAGGTTAAGATCCTGTGTTCGAACCCTCTGGAGCTAATGGTGTCCAGTAGCCTAAGAAGCGCAACCTAGCCGCAGTTAGTAGGTTTGCTTCTCTCCCCAGAGAGTCTGTTGCCAGCAGAAGCTCTCTGAAAATAAAAAAACCTAACTAAAATACTTTATTAGCAAGCTCAGGAGAGCTCACTAAAATGCACCCAGCTCAGTCCGGGCACAGATTCTAACTGTCTGGAGGAGGGGCATAGAGGGAGGAGCCAGTGCACACCATTAGTACTAATTCTTTCTTAGAGTGCCCAGTCTCCTGCGGAGCCCGTTTATTCCCCATGGTCCTTACGGAGTCCCCAGCATCCACTAGGACGTTATTGAAATACAATTACAGTATATCTTGTGAATATCCTATATTATATTATAAACCTGACGCACACCAAGCCCCCTTAGGTTATAGAATATAGGGATAGCAAGTTGAGTGAGAGACACGAAATGAAAATCACCCAGCAAGCTAATGCACACACATATAGTCACAGTTGTACAATGCAGAGGTTATTACAAACAATAATACTGCACTGGACTAGCATATATATATATATATATATATATATATATATATATATATATATATATATATATATATATATATATATCTATATATATATATCTATATATCTATATATATATCTCAAAGAAAAAGTTTCCCCAGGGAGCTGGTGATATTCTTTGGTATGTCAAAAATATTTTCACTTGTACAATAAAATAGTCATAAGAAATAGACTTATTTATTTTATAAAACACAGTAAAAATGAGCTGTATCACAATATGTCCAAAATGACAATCAACAATGTTTCGTACAGATATTGATGTTGGTAACAATTCATTTCAGTCACATATCGACATGATGATTAATCCTCCTTGAAGGAATGACAAAATCGCTGTCTTAAACCAACGCGTTTCGTCTTACAGACTTCATCAGGGGTTTTTATTTATAATCTAAACAATGTAAAGAACATTTCATCAATATATCATTTCGTTTATCTGCAATGTGCTCATGTCAACTGTAATTATCATATATACATACCAAAAGATCACAGTATGAACAAGCAACTTAGCGTGTCTTCAAAAGGTAAATAAAAACACTTAAAAGTGATATCGAACTAGATTTCGCCACATGGGATATCTGTAAAATTATGACATGTGTTACACTTATATAATGGCAGGAAAAAAGGATGTACGAGGAGGGGTGGAGGAGTAAACTGAATAAAAAGCAATGGGATTTTTCTTTGATGGATCAAAATTGACCTATTTGTTATGTACTACCATTAATATTATTATTAATATATAATCACTTTGATAATTCTGGTCAGCATTAGCTATGTCAGAATTATATATAGAAATATCCATTTTAAAAAGGTATTGGTATTGATATTGGTCATTATTGGTCATTAACCATTATTGGTCATTACCCAAAAAGACTGAGGATTTTACCACAATTTTTCAGTATATTACTACTCACAGCGAAAGAGTTTATATTCCCAGCCACATTAAGCTAGATAGTATTGATATGAAAGAATTGTGGTAAAATCCTCAGTCTTTTTGGGTAATGACCAATAATGGTTAATGACCAATAATGACCAATATCAATACCAATACCTTTTTAAAATATATATTTCTATATATAATTCTGACATAGCTAATGCTGACCAGAATTATCAAAGTACCTACACCATCGTTTCCTCATTTATACATTCTGCTTCATTATAGGTACGATTACGGTTATCTGTTCACGTTTTGATGTGATTTAGTGAAAAGCTGCTCTACGAGCTGTTTTCAATATAATTGGTATGTATGAAAAATAAACCATGGGCCAGTATTCATATGTGCTGTACCCATATAGTATTAGGAATTTGTTTTCCATTATAGGTTCCAATACAATTGCTCTTAGAAACCTCCAAACCAAGTTTGGTTCAGTGGATAAGCATAAAATGAGTCTCATCTAATAATCTGTCGAATTGGTATGTATAATTGTATCATACTAATATTATTATAGAATTATATAAAATTACCACATATGAGTAATATTATGTCCCCCATTCCATCCAGCTTATAAATTATGAATATGATAAGTTTCTATAACGATATAATTATCTTGATTATATATTAATAATAATATTAATGGTAGTACATATCAAATAGGTCAATTTTGATCCATCAAAGAAAAATCCCATTGCTTTTTATTCAGTTTACTCCTCCACCCCTCATCGTACATCCTTTTTTCCTGCCATTATATAAGTGTAACACATGTTATAATTTTACAGATATCCCATGTGGCGAAATCTAGTTCAATATCACTTTTAAGTGTTTTTATTTACCTTTTGAAGACACGCTAAGTTGCTTGTTCATACTGTGATCTTTTGGTATGTATATATCAGGATTTTGGTACTTACCGATAAATCCCTTTCTCCGATTCCACAGGGGCCACTGGAGCGTAGTTACAATGGGAAATAGTAGGTAGTAATTGGGAGCTGGCACTTTAAAAATTCTCACACTGTGGCTAGCTCCTCCCCTACTATCTCCCCTCTAAGCCAGTCTACGTAAAACTGTGCCCGAGGAGAGCTGTAATAACCAAACCGTAAGGTAGAGGAGGTTAGCGACGCCCTGTAAACCAGGCGAACACAAACTAAACCTGGAACAGAACCTAACAAACAACCGGCTAGCCTGAACTCAACAAGCAGTCATATGGTGATCTGCAAACCGTTAAGCAAAAAACCAGGAGGAACAGCGCTGGGCGGGCGTCCAGTGGCCCCTGTGGAATCGGAGAAAGGGATTTATCGGTAAGTACCAAAATCCTGATTTCTCCTTCATCCACTAGGGGCCACTGGAGCGTAGTTACAATGGGGACGTCCCAGAGCTCCCAAAAACGGGTGGGAAAGCGCTGAGAGTCCTGTAAAAACTGCTCGGCCAAACAGTGATGCAGAGGCCGTAAAAGTGTCAAACTTGTAGAATTTGACAAAACGAATGTCGGTTTGACCAAGTAGCCGCCCGACAAAATATTCATGGAGACCCCGCGGGCAGCTGCCCACGAAGGTCTTACAAAGCGCGTAAAGTGCGCTGAAATGGAAAACGGAGGCTCCCTAGTAACCGCCAAGAAGACTGTCTGATGGTCAGATGTATCCAACTGCCCAGCGTATGCTGGGACCCCGGCTATTTAGCACGGGAGCATCGTACAGAACAAAGAAGAAAAACACTTAATCGAATAGCCTGAGACCTCTGTAGAGAGCGTTGGCGAGCCCTGACAACATTCAGAGAGGACTGAAAAACACTAGTGTCAGATTTATATGAAAAATGGACATCCCCTCTGGAAGAAACGACCGCTGAGGCCGAAGCACAGCCAGGGGAGTTGCCAATAGAGTACTCCCTGAAAAAGAGGCCGAACTTACGGCCGCTAGGCTAATCTCATTTGGAAGAAAAGCGAAAAAGGCAGAGACCTAAAATTCCGGTCAGTGTGGTTTGAAGCGCAGCGGAGCAAAACCTCCCAGAGAAACCAAAGATGAATGGTAACTGGAAGAAGGGGGAAAAACCCCTTTTATCCTTATTATGTCCCATAAAGTTTTCCAAAAGTGGCAAAAGCGAGAAGAGGTAACAGACTTCTGAAATCGGGGCCCAGTAGGCCTAACCGAACTAGGGAACTCCTCCCTCCTGAGGTCTCGTGAACAGTCACACGGGTAAACGAAACCAGTGTAAGATTGAACAAGGAGAAAAAAAAAAGGAGCCTGTTGAAGTAGACAGTCCAGTCGAGGTAGGAGCCAAGGCTCCTCTACTGACAACAGGCGTATCTGTATCTTCAAGTCATGCGTGGCCCAACCAGCGCCACCGAGAGGACTAGCACGCATAATCCCCTCCTGTGTTACTGAACATGAGGTAGAAATAGAAAAGGAGGCAGGATAGAATAACCAGAAAACTCCCCGGAGCCCTGAGGGCCTCCTCGGCTACTGCCGCCAGAGCTCACGTCCGAGAGTAATAAAGGGTTAAAGAGTCAGTCAGAACGCCCTGAGGTCGATCCGAAATCTCCGCCCACAGCGGACCAGCTGACAAAACTCCGGGGAATGTTCCCTCACCCAGGAGTCTGACCTGGTGGCTTGATCTGGAAAGAAGATTGTTGTCCCCCGCTCAGAGAGGAATGGAGGCGACCACTCATTGCGTCGCAACTTGACTGAAGGAATAGAGTATCTGGTGCAGAGGAATGAAAAATCCTCTGACGGACCGTGTTGAGAAACGTCTATGAGGAGCATAAATTGGATCTGTGTCGAATCAGAAGCTCCTGGATCCTCCGGATATTCCGAAGCCACCTAATGTACAGAGTGGGATAGTAGCAGTAAATTGTCCCATTAGGGAACCAACGTCACCCACTGCCCTTGAAAAAGAGTTATTCTGTGATCTTCCTAAACTCTGTGGGAGCGGAAGAGAGAAGAGGAAAGGACTGACAGTGAAAATTAGAATCCTGTAATGCGAATCTGAGAAAAGCCTGTCCAACGGAAATCAGTAAACAGGCATCTCTGAAGACAAGGGACACGTAAAACTCCCTTTCTTGTTCAAACTAGCAATCACAGACTAAAAGGATTGTAAGGCTAGAATAGGCCTGTCCGAGCCACTTGGCTTCGGAACGTGAAAAGAAAACAAAGGCCTGAGAACTGTCCTAATTCAAATGATATGTGAAAAACAGGGATCAACACCCTTTGCGGTTAGAAACCTATGGAGCGCAGCCTGCAGTATGACTCTCTTGTCATCGTAAATCGGCCGACCCATGCAGAGGGACTCCTGAGACGGTTGTAACCGCCCAAGCCTTCTCCCATTGACCTGCGCCTACCCTGGGACCCTCCAGGTGGTAGGAAAGTCTGTGTAATGGGTGTATAGGAGGACATAAAATCAGACTGGACCGAGGATGTTGAACCTCTGCTTCAGCCTTTTTACCCTGAGAACCCCTGGCGACGAAGATATCACCCGTGTGGAGTCGAAAGCCTGAAAGGGCACGGAAAAATCTAAAGGAAAGACCGGTAAAGGTCTGTCTTGGAGCTGGGGCAGTAGTAGGAGAAAGCAAAGTGGACTTACCTCCAATGGTTCAAGAAATCCTGCAGAAAGTTCCTTCCCCAGAACCATCTGCCCCGTAGGATTTCATGTTCACCTGTCACTGTCGCAGCCCCAGAGGTCGTCGGGTTAAGACAGCCCAAGCGAAGATGCAGGGTCCGAGTCTGCAGACGTGGAGACCTCCAAAGAACATAAAGCAGAATCGTGATTCTGACCTGTACCAAAGTATCAATTGATCCTGATGCGAAGCATCCTGTAACCTAGAGGACAATTGTTCCCCAACCTACCTGCTCCGGACACGGTAGAACCACGCTGCCGCATATGTTGATGGATCCCTGAGCAAGGTTGCCTCAGGAAAACGGCGGCTTGATGGACCGGCGATACACCGAGGTGTATACCCTAGAGAGGTTCTGATACCATCTCCTGCCATCTGCGGGGAAAGGATAGGAAAACAAACATTGTTTGATACCTGATATTGTGTATTCGGGTGTCTGTCGGCCGCCTACCGGAGCCTGCCCAGCTCATCCGAAACTGGACCAGTCGCTGTCATTTCGTCATTGGCGTGGAACCCTGATGGACTCGACGTGTCCGCCTCCTTTACCTGCAGTATCAGATGAACTGCTGTATAATGCACCTGTATATTCTGAGACACTGGTTCAGATCCACAGAAAACAGACATCAGTAATGCATGGAATGTTAGCAAGGTTCCTTTTGGAAAGGTGAAATGACGTACAAGGTCTCTGGTTAACAGTGACATTACCTGCATAATCTGAGCTGTTCAAACAGGAGTGTCCTGCAGGTGCGTGGAGGGCTTTGCAGATGGCTCCACCGCATACTTCACACCTAAGAGGGAATTCTTTGACTATCCCAGGTGAGACAAACGAAAGGAGAAAAGGTGGGTTAAATAAACAGAGCCCTATGTAAGGTCTGCACTATAATGTGTAGTGACCGACACGATTCAAATAAACTTTCTGGAGCAGCGGAGACCTGAACCAGTAACGCTGCGCTGTGGGACAGGAGTCTTAGCCATAGGCTATAGGAACTCTCCTTAAAGTTTTGTTTGGATTCAAACTCCTGTTCAGATACCCGCTACTAGCATACTGAGCCACAGCGCTATTTGTCTGATGCCTTACACACATTCCCCAAATTACTAATAGCATTAGTAACTAGTGACACCAAGGAATAATAAAGGGAAGGCAACACCCCGCCCTGTATTTAGTGTACCGCTAATTAAGGTGCACCAGATGTTTCTCGGAGGTTCCGCTGGCTTTTCAAAATGGTGACCAGCCTGTGAGAAAAGATGGGGGAAAATGTTATGTGGCAAGGTGGGGTATTCTGTTATTAGAAAACATTGCGGAAGTGTTTGTTTTATCCCCTATATCTGGTATTTTATGGATATATCTATATACATACCCACACACACTTAATATATATTATATATATATATATATATATATATATATACATATATACACAAACATACATATATACACAAACATAACTATATATGTATATATACATACATACATATATACACAAACATAACTATATATGTATATATACACACACACACACCACCGTGAAACCAACCGGGTAGATAAATACTGTCTATGTGAACCCAATAGGGTAGATAAATACTGTGTATTTGTAGGTAAATAAATACTGCACAGTAGATTTTTAAATTATTAATGAGCTGAGTCCCAGCTACTGTAATAGAGCAGGTTCCCTGATTTGCATGTAGGGAAATGCCGGGTAGAGGACTCTACTGCAGGGAGGAATGTAGCTATATTTCAGCAGCATGAAGTATGGAAAAGCTAAAAAAACCCAGAGACAGGGTCTGTTGCCTAGCGACAGTGAGACCTGGGAGCCCGCTGAGTAAAGCGGGTTATAAGCCTTTACTCACCCCTCCTTGCAAAGAAATCCTCCCTGCACAGCCAGGAGAGGAATGAGCCTTTAGTGTGAGACTAACATACCCACACACACTGGAGCGGCGTGCTGCAGCGGCGCGGGGAGCGGAGAGAGCCCGCCGTACAGAGCGGGAGTTAGCTCCACCCCCCCTGCCTCGGCGTGCCAATGTATCCCCCGGCCGCCTTGCTGCGGTCGGGGTGCGGGTAAATGTAACCCCCGGCCACCTGTCTGCTGCTGCCGGGGAGCGCCTGTATATTGTAATATATGCTGCGGCCAGGGAGCGGTGTGTAACCGCCCCGGCCGCCTGTATGCAGCTGAGAGTCTGAGCCCGCCGGACGGAGCGGGAGTTAGCTCCGCCCCTCTGTTCCGGCGCCACTTTTTAAATTTAAAAACCCGCTATGTATTACCCGGCTGCCTGTAAGCTTGTATGCTGCGGCCGGGTAGTGTAAATGTATCACCCGGCTGCCTGTCTGCTGCAGCCGGGGATTGAAGAGCGCTGAGCCCGCTTACAGAGCGGGCTGAAGCTCCGCCCCCCACATAATGGCGCCAAGTTCAAACCAGTAAGTGCGCCCTCTCTTCTGCTGATGCACTGCAGCGTTATAAGGGGGTTAGTAAATCATCCTTCAGTGAGATTCAAACACTGGTTGCGCCTTTGCTAGATGTAGGGGATAGGTTATGCAGGACACAACACAGTAAAGACCATCACATCTAAGAGTCTCACTCTGCACACATTATGTAAAAATCACACATCAGTCTGGAGGGGGGGAGATTGTACTCACCGCTGTCCTTCTGATGGAGTGGCCCCGACACGCGCCGCACGCAGCGGTGTCCGGCCGGAATCTTCTGTGATGGAGTGGCCCCGACACGCGCCGCACGCAGCGGTGTCCGACCATTTTTGATACTCACCGCTGCCATATGCTGCCGGAATCTTCTGCTGGATGGAGTGGCCCCTACACGCGCCGCACGCAGCGGTGTCCGCCAACTCAGGAGAGCTCAGTGTCTCCCTCAGCCGGGGCCCATCCCGAGCCGCACGCAGCTGCGATGGGACCCCGCCGGCAGCTCCCGCGGTGCAGGCTGGCAGTGGCAGAGCTGCCAGTCTGTGCATGTGTGAAAGAAAAATAAAATAATAAAGAAAAAGAAAAAATTCTTCAGCTAAACCCAAGTGAACCAGCTCACCTCAGGCACTAAACTAAGACTGGCTTGGAGGGGAGATAGTAGGGGAGGAGCTAGCCACAGTGTGAGAATTTTTAAAGTGCCAGCTCCCAATTACTACCTACTATTTCCCATTGTAACTACGCTCCAGTGGCCCCTAGTGGATGAAGGAGAAATTATAATTACAGTTGACATGAGCACATTGCAGATAAACGAAATTATATATTGATGAAATGTTCTTTACATTGTTTAGATTATAAATAAAAACCCCTGATGTGATCTGTAAGACGAAACGCGTTGGGTTAAGACAGCGATTTTGTCATTCCTTCAAGGAGGATGAATCATCATGTCGATATGTGACTGAAATGAATTGTTACCAACATCAATATCTGTACGAAACATTGTTGATTGTCATTTTGGACATATTGTGATACAGCTCATTTTTACTGTGTTTTATAAAAAAAATAAGTCTATTTCTTATGACTATTTTATTGTACAAGTGAAAATATTTTTGACATACCAAAGAATATCACCAGCTCCCTGGGGAAACTTTTTCTTTGTTGCTCATAATCATTGTACCCCGTCTAACAGGGGGTATTTTCCCTAAGGTGTAGCTCTATATATCATTAGCGCGAGAAAGGTCTTATACTTCTTAGAGATATATATATATATATATATATATATATATATATATATATATATATATATATATATATATATCTCTATGTAGTCAATAGATATAACACTGCACAGTAAGAACTGGATGTATATCACAGGGTACTTGTACCAGAGAACCCTGACTAAATGCACTCTTTCTTAACGATCACTGTCCAAATGACATGTAGAATACTTAAGTGTCTTCTAAAGTCACAGCGCTGACTATCAGGCGGCTTTACAAAGGAGGATTTGCCCAAGCAGTCCCAGGAACAGTGTAGCTGAGAGAAATGGCACCCAAACACTGACAGGGAGTGAGGGAGAGACAGATATGCAGCTCCAGGGCGGGAACATTTACTGGAAATGGCGCCCTGGGGCTGGGGGTTCAGGTCCAAGCTCTATCCCCCTGCTGGCAAAACCACCGGGTACTGCAGGCTCTAATAAAACGGTTTATAGAGAAAACCTGACCTGTCCCATGCCCTGGTGATCTAGTGGGATCGCCTGTATGCCACAGTGTCCACCACCAGCGCGCGCGGCCCGCCTCCCACCGGCCGCGCCGGATCGCGATACAGTACAGGTCCCGCTAGCGGGACCCACTAACCACCTCCCGAAGCACGGCCACGCGATCCCGGAGAGCCCCAGTCGTGTGTGCCTGACGAGAAGAAAACCGGAGCCTCCTGCTGTAGGTACCCGGCAACCAGGGCTCGGGAGTGTACAGCGCCGCTGGGGAGAGATGGAGCTGCAGCAGTGAATGTCTTCTGACATGTAACACTGCTGCTGCCCTTGAAGTCTTCACTTTTCTTCATAAAAAAACTCTTCTTAGGGCTGCCTGGAGCAGCCCCTCTGTTATGTGCCTGCTATCTGCGGCACCAACTACAAAACTGGGCTCCTGTACAGGGAGGCGGGGTTATAGAGGAGGCGGCGCTGTGCATCTTGGAACAGTCAAAGCTTTTGAGCCTGTTGGTGCCTCGGATCAAGATCCTACTCTACACCCCAATGTCTATCCTTGTGGAGCCCAGTGTACCCCGCAGCAGAAAAATAACCGCTTCCTACAACCAGCGTCTGCCACACTTCAAATTAATACTCTGTGTACCCATATGCTTCGAGAAGTTTAGTCATATGTAGAGTTCAAGCTAGGCGGTTTTATCAGGGCGCCGTGCCCTGCCCGATTTTTTAAGTGCAAAACCTGCCCTACCGTTTCTGCGGCACACTGCTAAAACAGCCTGCCCGCTTCCTGCTCTCCCAGCGTGTATAGATGCCGTGCACATGCGCACAGCATCCATTTGCGCTACGGGAGAGTGCTTGGGGGAAGCCCAGTGCCCCTGTAGATGCTAGGCACACCCCCTTTAGAGACACCCCCGGCCGTCCACGTCCCCTATAGTCATGTCTTTGGGGGCCGAACCGCCCACTTTAAAGACATATTAGAGCCACGCCCACTATTTGCACAGTCACACCCCCTTTTCAGATGCACGCACAAGTGTCCCAACAAACCGGCGCCCTACCCTCAGAAATTCCTAGGGGGAACACTAACATGGTAAATATTAATTCCCTAGTTTGCCCTTCAGCATGCAGTGGATAGCAAGTTACCACTTTGCTGCCCTGTTCAGCAGAAGGACCCTGCTCCGAGCTGCTTGGGGTTCTTCCTGCAAGCTCAGCATAAAAAGCCAAGAGATCTAAGAATCTGTACAAGAGCCTTCCCATCTGCTGACAAAGAAAATACACCACTCCGCTGTGCTCTGGGGTATGACGTAGAGGAGACTACAGAGTTCCTGCCACCTGCCCATATAATGTGTCATCCACCAAGGGTGTACAAACCCAGCATCACTGTACCTGAAAAACCAAGAAGTTCCTGGCTTTGATGAGGATCCCCAGCTTCTCCAGCTCATCGCTATATTCAGCTAGCTGAACCACCTTGCTGTTGATTCTGTACTCAGAGGATCCACCTATAGCAGGAGAAAAACAAGGATAAAGCATGCCAATGAAACATTCTCTTTCTTGCTATAAAGATGGATTTGCATATTTGTGATCAACACATTTGCACAGCCCTTATACACAAAACCCAGTTAAATATGGCAGTAAAAGCGGATATTTCATTATTCCATGCTGTGTATCATTTGTATGATCACAAATGGGCAGCATTAATTCACGATCATGGTGGATATGTGTGGAGTTTGTATGTTTTCTTGTACATCTTCCAGATGCACCAGTTTCCTCCCACACTCCAAAACCATACCGACAGGTTAATGGACTGCTGATAAAAAAAAGAAACTCAACCCCAGTATATATTTGTGTGTATACAGGTAGGAAATATAGACTGTAAGCTCCTATGTTGCAGGGACCGATGGAAATGACTGCAAAATTCTCTATAAAGTGCTGCATAAGATGTGTGTGTTACATGAAATTACTTCATATATAATAACTTTGATGCGATTTACCTTCTGAATTGTAAACGTCGGTTTACATTCAGGAATAAAAGCAACACTTTAAAAAGACATTTAATACACTTTAAATGGAGCCGCTGCGGCCGCTGTACTCAATCCTTAGCCTACGTACTTTTTACACCTTTAGCGTACAGAGCCCCGTACCGTGTACGTACTTTGCGTGCAACGGCGCGCTGGCCGTACAAAGTACACTCAGTGCGTACACACCCAAAGGTACTACGTGAGCCCTTAGCATCTACACGTGACTATAATACACTTATAACCTTAGCAGGGAAAGGAAACACGACACCAGATTGTATTTAAAATGCCGGGTTCTGACACACCAACATATAATTACTGAAAGGGGGGTTACAATAACAATACAGTAGAATAATGGCTACAGTCAATGGTACATACGTACATGCATACCAAATGTACAGTAAATACAGTTAATATTTATATTCTGCTCCTGCACATAACTATTCGCAGGAACGTGCGATATTCTGCAAACCAACACCGGAATATTGCCCTTAATATACCCTACAGCTGGATACCAAACACCACCTTATAACCTAGTTCTGTCCCCTCCTATCCTGTAAAGGTGAATCCCTTTGTTCTGATACCATTTAAACTAGTGTAACTTGCTGGTGTAGTGCAGGGGAGACTGTGTGTACATTGTGCACTATTTGGATTTAATATGTAATGTGTTTTTATGGCTTTTCCATGCGACTACAAACACTACCGTAAATACTCATACCACGCGCTAATACGCAGGACCGCGGGAGCGACCATACGCAAATTGCGAATATGTGCACGCACGGCAGAACAAGTACGCGCACGGAGGCCATCTGTGCGGCGTTTGTACGTGATGTGTGTACTGCAATATTTTTCGACTTCGACAGAATTCAGGAAACATTTCTACATGTGGGGCCGAATAAACTACGGGAGACGCCGCGATTCGGCGCGATAGTCACTACACTTAAAGCGGCAACTAGATTGCTTTTACCTTTGAACAGATTGCCGCTTTAAATCTAGTGACCTACTTGCCGGCTCACATAAATCGTGGACTACTGCATTTGGTCTGTAGAAAACTTGCAAAGATTTTATTTCAATTCTCCAATTGTTATATCTTTGAAATCTGCATTATAAAAGGTTTGCAACCATTCCACCATTACTGATCCGCCACACGATGGCACTCTTGCAATGTATTACCAATGATATGTCTGGAAAAGATCTTCTCAGTGCCGAGGTCCTCTTCATAAACCATGCTCACGAAAGCACGGTTAGCCGCAGGTTTCCCCACAGGTGCTCCATGAATAAGGTCACGAAGCGTCTTCACTCTCAAATTGCTCGTCTTCTCCCCCAGCACAAAGCTGATCGCGTCCATAAGATTTGACTTCCCTAACGATAAAAACAAAAAAACATAAAGAACTGGGATCACTACATTATCATCATAAAGCAAAAGTTCCAAAGTAAATGATGCAAATTAGTTGTGGCAACTGGACCTAATGTGATCAGGAACCTGTGGTGTCAACATCGAGTGATGCCCTAACATGTTATGCAGTTTCATGATGTTTAAGGAGATCTCTCAGGAAAGAAAATAATAGTAAATATAAACAGCTGAAGCCATAATCCTGATCTCCTGTGTGAAGGCACATTATCCCCTTCCAGTTGGGAGAGCAGACGTGTTCTCCTTCACACAGCGTTTTGCATCATATGGAGATTTCCGTACTCTCACCTGAATTGTATGACTTTGCTGCACACAAAGTGGTAGATGTATTAACGCAAGAGAAGTGATAAAGCAGTGGGAAGTGTAAGGTGATAACGCAGCAGCCAATCAGCTCCTAATTGTCATTTTTCAAACCCGTAATGATTGGCTGGTGCATTATCACCTCCCATTTATCACTGCTTTATAAACTATGTCTGGCTTATTTTTACCTAGATTTGGGATTTAGTCGCACACAGATGTTACTGTAATGTTAGCCCCAGTAGCCAATGCATTGTACTTTTGTTACATTAGTAATGCAAAGACATATTTAAAGAAAAAAACACACAAAAAGTTGCAAAATCTGCAGCACGCCAAATATCTGTAGAGAACTACGTGGCCAAAATCTTAATTGCAGTCTCTCCTTGCATGCCCCTTCTTCTCACCACCTCATACTATGAAATGGCGCTAATAATTCCAGCAGAACTTGCATCTCTATCAATGCTGCTAATAAACGCTACAGCTCAAGTTCACTGCATAGATATCATCTTTGACTCAAAAATATCCTTTGCATCCCGAACACAATCAGTCTCTGAATCCAGTTGCACAACTATGGCCCAGATTTATCAAGCCTTGGAGAGTGATAAATAGCACGGTGATACAGTACCAGCCAATCAGCTGCTGTCATTTTTAAAACACAGCCTGTAACAGGGCAGTTAGGAGATGATTGGCTGATACTTTATCACAGTGCATGTCAACATGCTCCAAGGCTTAATAATTCTTGGCCTATCTCCACAATACACTGCAATGATTTCAATTCATGCTTTAACCTCCCAAACTGACTACTGCAATAGCCCTTCTTACTGGCCTGTCCATAACCTGTCTCTCATCATAACCTGTCTCTCCTCATCAATCTATTGGAAAGCTGCGTCTAGCAGGATTCTTCTCCTGACAGTATGTGCAATGGTTTCCTGTACTTTATACAATCTGATACTTCTTGTAACACACAAGGCTACTAACAAGCTTGCGCCAACAAATGGCTCGTATGATGCCAAACTCTCACTTATCATAAAAGAACAGTCATAAAGACATGTAGTTTATGGTTTGGAGCTAAGGTATCACGGATGTCATGCTTCCCCCCAAAAAACATAATTTCTTATTGCTGCATACTGCGGGAATAAGTATTTAATCGGTGAGTGTATTCATGTTTTTATGCAGGGACACAGGTTGCGGTTGTGATCATGTACGCGTCCAATTCATACGCTTTGTTTGTACAAAATAAACAGATGGATCGGGTAGAGAAATACTGTTGCAGGTTAGGTATCATCAGTAGTATCACAACTAGGCAGCACAGTTGGCGTAATGGTTAGCAATAATGCCTAACTGCACTGAGGACATTAATTCCATTTCCAGTCATGTGTGGAGTTTGTATGTTCTCTCCATGCTTGCATGGTTTCCTCCAAGTTCTCTGACCCATTCCCACAAATCAAAAAACATACTGGTAGGTTAATCGGCTAATGACAAAAAGTGGACTGACACTAGTGTGACATGTGGCAGGGAATATAGATTGTCAGCTCCACTGGGGCAGCGACTGATGTGAATGGCAATTCTCTGTACAGCGCTACGGCCTACGTGTGTGCTATATACATAACTGATAGCAGCCAGAACCAAAACCTGGGACTGCACCATCAAAAATAGGGACAGCTTAGCTGGGAACTTGGAAAAGCAGGGACCAGTTGCACAGCAACAGCAGCAGCTGATTTCTGCATGCCACCCCCGTCACACTACCCCAGTGTGCCCCATGTCCCCGTCCTGCATCCCCGCCCAGCTGCCGGGACTCACCGGATCCATTGGGGCCGATGATGGCGGTGAACCTGCGGAAGGGCCCGATGATCTGCCGACCCTTGTACGACTTGAAGTTCTCAATTTCAATTAACTTCAGGAAGCCCATGATGTCGGCGGCCCGTGTGCCCCTGTCCCAGGGGAAGCCTCCCGGTAACCACCGACGCCGCCTCCTCCGGTGCTAGCGAGAGACGGGACCCGAAATCCGCCAAATTCTCCGTGCGACGGGCAGTGCGCGCTTACCACAGACGTCACCAGGGCGCTCAGAGGGCGGGGCTCCTGCGCCTAAACGCCGCCGCACGGCGTGTTTCAGAGGTGTCGCGGCAGCGAGGGACGGCGGCCATCTTGTTGGTTAGTAATTAAAATAATAATAAACAGAATAGAACGGACAAAGATAACAATTATTTTCTCCCCACGCGTTCAGTTATCTCTGGGGTGTCTCTCTTTATTCTGGTCTGAGCATGGTCATCTTCCATTTCCTCCCTGCCTCATTGGGAAGAGAAAACTACATTTCCCAGCAAGCTCTGGGAGCACAGCCGGAAATGGGAGTGGTAGAGGAGAAACCCAGGAAGCGTGCGCTCAGGAGGAAAAAAGTGAGGACGGGTCGGGAGAGGGGAACAAACAACACACAGACAGAGTCAGACAGGCTGGATTCTGTAGCTGGCGGGAGGAAGGGTAGAGAGAAGGACTGGGAACCAGTAACAATGTGCCGGCACCGGGCTATATCCTGCCTGCAGGGGCCGGCAGCCGGGGTTGCCATTCGGCAAAGAGACAGCGTTCAGCTGCAGAATCAGTCGCAGGGGAGAACCGAGCAGGAGGATTGGAGAGGACACCACATGTATAAGTAGGGCTGACACCCGTCCGGGATTATCCGGACAGTACAGAGATCAGGACATCTGTCCGGAGTCTCTGCAAGACAAGCTGTGTTACCTGGAGTCAGACGGCAGATAAAGTGGCAAGTGGCAGAGGGGGTATGATGGCATATAAAGGGGTGTGTGGAGGAGTTGGGGTCTAATGGCACGTAACCGTGAAGGGGTCTGACAGCATATAATGGGGTGTGTGAAAGAGGGGAGTTCTGATGGCATGTAAAGGGGTATGTGAAATAGGGGGGTCTGATGGAACGTGACGGGGTGTGGGGAATTGCAGAGGTCTGATGGCATGCAACGGGGTGTGTGGAAGAGGGGGGTTCTGATGGCATTTACTGGGGCATGTGGAAGACGGGTTCTGATAGCACGTAACAGGTTGTGGGGAACTGCGGGTGTCTGCACGTAACGGGTTGTGTGGAGGAGGGGGTCTGTTGACACATTGGGGGTGCGGAGGATGTTTTCTGACGGCACATATCGTGGCGAGTGATGGAGGGGGTCTAATGGCGGTGGGGTTTTGATGGTGCGTAACGGGCTGTGTGGAGGAGGGGATCTAATGGTGCAGAGGATGGGGACTGACGGAACGTGTCAGGTTGTGTGGAGGAGAGTTCCAATGGCATATAAAGGGCATGTGGAGGAGTCGTCAAATGGCATATAAAGGGTTATGTGGAGAGGGTTTTAATGGCATTTAAAGGGGTATTTGGGAGCTTGGATGGCATACAAAAGGGCAAGTGGAGGTGCCCAATGGCTTATGGGAGATATCTGATGGAATATAAAGCTGGGTACACTCCTGCAACGGTCGCATTGGGAGGTCAGGATTTAGGGGTATATTCAATTGAAGTCGGATCTGTTCCGACATTCATTTGTCGGAATGAATCCGACCTGGGCTATTCGATGCATTCTCAATTGAACTTTAAAAAAAGTTGAATTGAGATGCAGGAGCTTAGAGCTGCGGACAGACGGGGGAGAGCAGCTCTGCAGCAGTGGCTATATAGCCGCTGCTCTCCCCCGCCTGCCCGCTGCTCTCCCCCCTGTCTCTCTGCCTCTCCCTGTCAGGTAGAGGTAACTGCAGCAGCCGGGGGGACCCATCAGAGGTAGTGCTCTGCAGCCCGCCGCCCCGCTCCCGTCTCATGTCTCCACGTCCCTCCACTCCCCGCATCACAGCCGCCGCTCTTGGCAGAGTCCACCCGGCTCCAGCAAGCGAGGTCTCGCTTGCTGGAGTCGGGTGGACGCTGCTGTGAGCGGTGGCTGTGACATCCTCCAGCGCTGCTCTCCCCCATCTCCCCGCGACTCTCCCCCCTCTCCTCCACTAAGGTCTCTCATCTCAGTCTGACTTTTTTTTATATCGGACTGAGGTGGTCTGAAACGTCGAATTTGGCCCTGTTTTCCTCAAAAGTACGTGAATCTGCAGCTGTATCGCCGATTCACATACTATTCGACAAGTCGAATTCCCCGACTTGTCGAATAAAATTAGCTGGGATTGAAAAGGTCGAATCACGATTCGACCTTAAAAAGTCGAAAACTGCCGTCTTTTTCGACAGACTGCAGCTTTCCACCCTAATTGAATATATCCCTTAGTCCGTCTTTAAAAGTGTATGCCCTACCTCCCGATGCCCTTGCAGAAGGCTAAAAATTGCTCAGTATTTAACTTCCTTTCTCATTAAATGGGACGGACTTAAAGCTGTTAAATCACACAAAAACTCTGAGAAACATAAAGGGAGGGTCCGTGGCGATTCTCATGGTGAAGTACTAAAGAATATTTTTGTGAAGAACAACACCATTAAGGATGATGACGTGGTTCTAGCTGAGATTGCCAATGTCTTCCACTACACCCAACACCACCATTCGTATCTGTCAAGGACTGCACTTTAAAATTGACTCTAAAATGCTTCCAAGATTCCAAAATATCTTTGAGAGCACGAACTGCGAGGCAATCATGTGCAACGTATTAGCTCCTCACTCCGTGGAAATAATACGCAAGAAACTCGGGGATTAATTTTACTCCATTGCAAGCGATGCAGTCAACAGGAAAAATCTGCACGTTTTTCCTCTTTGCCTACAATTTTATACAGATGAAAGGATTCACACCAAAGTGCTCGACTTTTATGACGATGATGAAACACCAGATGCAGTTGCGGACCGCATCAGGGACATTCTAAAAAACTACAACTTGGACATTAATAAAGTAACAGCCTACACCTCTGATAATGCAGCTATGAGTTATGGTAAACATAAATCTGCTGTCCAGAACTTGAAGAGGGACAATCCCAATTTAATTCCCGCTGTTTGCAACTGTCACATTGTTCACTGTACAGCGAAACAAGCTGGAAAAGGTTTTGGCGATATGGATGTTGAAATGTTGATTATTAAGATTTACAATGAATTCTCCATCTCTGTTAAAAACGTGGCTTATCTCAAGGAGTTTTACCGATTTGTGGATTTGAATTGGCAAAATATACACTGCTCAAAAAAATAAAGGGAACACTTAAACAACACACTGTAACTCCAAGTCAATCACACTTCTGTGAAATCAAACTGTCCACTTAGGAAGCAACACTGATTGACAATCAATTTCACATGCTGTTGTGCAAATGGAATAGACAAGAGGTGGAAATTATAGGCAATTAGCAAGACACCCCCAATAAAGGAGTTGTTCTGCAGGTGGTGACCACAGACCACTTCTCAGCTCCTATGCTTTCTGGCTGATATTGTGGTCTCTTTTGAAAGCTGGCGGTGCTTTCAATCTAGTGGTAGCATGAGACGGAGTCTACAAGCCACACAAGTGGCTCAGGTAGTGCAGCTCATCCAGGATGGCACATCAATGCGAGCTGTGGTAAGAAGGTTTGCTATGTCTGTCAGCGTAGTGTCCAGAGCATGGAGGCGCTACCAGGAGACAGGCTAGTACATCAGGAGATGTGGAAGAGGGCAACAACCCAGCAGCAGGACCGCTACCTCTGCCTTTGTGCAAGGAGGAACAGGAGGAGCAATGCCAGAGCCCTGCAAAATGACCTCCAGTAAGCCACAAATGTGCATGTGTCTACTCAAACGATCAGAAACAGACTCCATGAGGGTGGTATGAGGGCCCGACGTCCACAGGTGGGGGTTGTGCTTACAGCCCAACACCATGCAGGACGTTTGGCATTTGCCAGAGAACACCAAGATTGGCAAGTTCGCCACTGGCGCCCTGTGCTCTTCACAGATGAAAGCAGGTTCTCACTGAGTACATGTGACAGAGTCTGGAGACGCCAAGGAGAACGTTCTGCTGCCTGCAACATCCTCCAGCATGACCGGTTTGGCAGTAGGTCAGTAATGGTGTGGGGTGGCATTTCTTTGGGGGGGCCGCACAGCCCTCCATGTGCTCGCCAGAGGTAGCCTGACTGTCATTAGGTACCGAGATGAGATCCTCAGACCCCTTGTGAGACCATATGCTGGTGCGGTTGGCCCAGGGTTCCACCTAATGCAAGACAATGCTAGACCTCATGTGGCTGGAGTGTGTCAGCAGTTCCTGCAAGACGAAGGCATTGATGCTATGGACTGGCCCGCCCGTTCCTCAGACCTGAATCCAATTGAGCACATCTGGGACATCATGTCTCGCTCCATCCACCAACGCCACGTTGCACCACAAACTGTCCAGGAGTTGGCGGATGCTTTAGTCCAGGTCTGGGAGGAGATCCCTCAGGAGACCATCCGCCACCTCATCAGGAGCATGCCCAGGCATTGTAGGGAGGTCATACAGGCACGTGGAGGCCACACACACTACTGAGCCTCATTTTGACTTGTTTTAAGGACATTACATGAAAGTTGGATCAGCCTGTAGTGTGTTTTTCCACTTTAATTTTGAGTGTGACTCCAAATCCAGACCTCCATGGGTTAATAAATTTGATTTCCATTGATAATTTTTGTGTGATTTTGTTGTCAGCACATTCAACTATGTAAAGAACAAAGTATTTAATAAGAATATTTCATTCATTCAGATCTAGGATGTGTTATTTTAGTGTTCCCTTTATTTTTTTGAGCAGTGTATTATGGCACATTCCAACCAAGTGGCTGTCTATTTATCCCGCTGTGACGCGTTTAGTAGAGAAATGGGCAGCCATCAAGGCCTATTTTTTTGGGGGTGGTATGGAAGGTAGATAGTAACTAGGTCGACAGTGTCTAGGTCAACCACTATTGGTTGACAGGGTCTCTAGGTCGTTATGGTCTAGGTCTACAGGTCAAAAGGTCGACATGAGTTTTTAATAGGTTTTTGGTGTTGTTTTCTTTGTACAGTGACTGGGAACCCCAATTAGTGCGCCATGTCCCCTCGCATGGCTCGCTTCGCTCAGCATGCTTTGAGCAAGGTCCCTCGCTCCGCTGCCGCTTCCCTCTGCACAGGTTACCGTTCCAATCGTAGTCCACGTGGATTGTTAAGTATGAAAAGGTTCAAAAAAAGAATAAAATTATGAAAAACTCATGTCGACCTTTTGGCCTGTCAACCTAGAGACCCTGTCGCCCTAGTTACTGTCGGCCAATAGTGGTCAACCTAGTTACTGTCGACTTAGAGACCGGATCCCTCTTTTTTTTTTTTTTTTAAGCTAGGTGAAGAAGAGTGTGATCCAATTTTATGGAAATTTTTATCAAGGGGATCGGACAGTGAAAGTGCTGAATCAGATCTGCCAACTCCTGGAGAAGCATACCTGTATTTCTACTACAATGTTTTAGGAATGTTTCACATTATAATTCTACACTTGGAGCAAGGCCACTGGTTCCTCTCTGCAGGTGTATGAAGTAATGGAAAGTTTGCCGAATGAACTGAAACACATGGGTTCTATGGTTTTAAGGTTAACATGTGTCTGGAGCATCTTTCAGCGCAAAGAAAAGAGCAACTGCAAAACAGGTTGAACCGTTTTTATCAACGTGCCATTGACTATTTGCAACAGTCGTACGACTTCAGTGACTGCAACCATTTTTATGCCTTGAGAGTGTTCAGTCTCACAGCCGCCATCACCTGGGCAGAGCTAGAGGAAGCTGTAATTAAATTAAAATTGTCTTCTTGTGGATATGGATGCTCTCTATACGGAGTGGTGTGTGTAAGGATAGTTCTCCCCAACGTTCTTTCCGATTGCAACAATGAGCTCTGTGGCGCAAAGTGGACCTTTATATTTAAAAAATGTGTTGTGTGATCTGTGCAAAAAGTGCATAAAGTGGTTCAATATGTCTTGTCCATACCTGTAAGCAATGCCTTTACCGAACGGGTGTTTTCAGTGATGGGGACATTTGGACAGAGAATCGCCCTAAGCTGGATGCTGCTGCTGTAAAAGCCAAAAATTCAGTGTAAAGTAAATTTTTCTTCTTTAAACTGTTCTGAATTTTATGACTATTTACTAACTAAGCCATTGCTTATTAAAGCTGCAAATTCCAATCAGAAATACACTTTTAAATGTAAGTGAAAAGAGGGTGTGTTGCTGTGCAATATAATTGTACCTTTGTGTTAATATATTACATGTACTATATACATGTAATAAAGAACACTGTTTACTGCCAAAAATGCATGTATCTTTGCATGTGTGCTTATTTGGGGTGTAATGTCAGGCACGTGGCAAGGTGTGTTTTAAAGGGTTGAAAATTAAATGCTTGGGGTCAGAATACTGACTGCGGCATCCCGCTATTGAGAATCCCCACATGGGGAAGGTAAGTGTACCTCCCCAATGTCTCCCTAACCCTCCCTTGCAGCAGCCTAAACCCAACCCTCCCGCAACATAACCTACCCCCGCAGCCTAACCCTAACCTTCCCCGCAGCCATCATCAGTTGCCTGTAATAAGCATGTCATAGAAACATAGAATTTGATGGCAGATAAGAACCACTTGGCCCATCTAGTCTGCTCCTTTTTTTAACCATTTTTTTTATCTCAAAACTTATTTGATCCTTATTTCTTTGTAAGGATATCCTTATGTCTGTCCCATGCACGTTAAAATTGCTCTACTGTCTTAGCCTCTACCACCTCTGATGGGAGGCTATTCCACTTGTCCACTACCCTTTCTGTGAAGTAATTTTTTCTCAAATTTCCCCTGAACCTCCCCCCCTCCAGTCTCAGTGCATGTCCTCGTGTCCTATTGCTTCTTTTCATTTGGAGAATGTTTCCCTCTTGGACTTTGTTAGAAACTTTCAAATATATCAAGGGTTTTATCATGTGTCCCCTTTCCCTTCTCTGCTCTTCTTTCTGGGTATGTTTTGTGATGTAGGCCATGCACCATTTTAGTTGCCCTTCTTTGTACAGTCTCTAATGTATTAATATCCTTCTGAAGATATGGCCTCCAGAATTGAACACAGTATTCTAGATTAGGCCGTACCAATGACCTATACAGTGGCATTATTACTTCTTTCTTTCTGCTGCTGATTCCTCTCCCAATGCATCTGACTAGCCTTCCTCATTGCTTTGTTACATTGCTTACCTGCCTTTAAGTCACCTGAAATAGTGACTCCTAGATCCCTTTCCTCCTCAGTAGTTTCCAGTATGGTGCAATTAATACTATATTTGGCCTTTGGATTTTTGAGACCCAAGTGCATGATTTTGCATTTTTTGGCATTAAACTATAATTGCCACACGTGACCATTCCTCTAGTCCAGAGGTTCTCAAACTCTGTCCTCAGGACCCCACACAGTGCATTTTTGCAGGTAACCTAGCAGGTGCACAGGTGTATTAATTAGTCACTGACACATTTTTAAAGGTCCACATGTGGAGCTCATTATTTCACTTGTGATTCCGTGAGGAGACCTGAAAAACATGCACTGTGTGGGGTCCTGAGGACCGAGTTTGAGAACCTGTGCTCTAGTCTACCTAGATTCTCAGTCATTTGTTTTACCCTTCCTGGTGTGTCTACCTTGTTGCATACCTTTGTGTCATCTGCAAAAAGGCATACTTTCCATTAAAGGTGCATACACACTGAGAGCTTTTCCTCCCTGTCAAGCGATGTCACCGGCTTTCCATAGCAAGACGCTATGGAAAACTGCTCACCCCGCCGTTCATCTACTGGTAATACCAGTAGATGAACGACGGCCACCACGGATGAAGCCAGAGCGTGCATCATCGCTTGTGCATACACACTGGACGGCTTTGAGCTGAAAGCAGCTCAACACACCAAAAGTGAGCTGCTTTCAGCTCAAAATCGCCCAGTGTGTATGGGCCTTTAGTCACACACATGCACGTCAGCTAGTTCACTGCTGTCAGTCTCATGCGAAAGACAGACGTCTAACCAGATTATGGTCCCGATTCAGCTTGAGTTGTAGTTGAGTAACTCGTTTCCCTAGCATGTGGGGGCCGCACAGTACAGGGCAAGGCCGCCCCGCATGCCAGGTCATTCCACTCCACTAAAATAAGAGTTGCTCGTATCATTAGGGTAGCCCCCCTGCCTTTGCAGCAATCACCAGGCCGTCATGTTTTGGGTCGCTGCGGGTGACGTCATGAGTAGAGATGAGCGGATTCGGTTTTACTCGGTTCTCAAAACCGAATCTTATTGGCTATCCAAAACACGTGACATCCGTGAGCCAATTAGATGCCGTTTTGAGAACCGAGTAAAACCGAGTAAAACCGAACCCGCTCATCTCTAGTCATGAGGCCGCCACAGCCTGCCCTGCAAACTGTCCGGACACGCCTAAGTTGTCCGGACCACTCCCTCCCAACGCCGCAACGATGCCCCGTCACTGCTCCCCAACAGAACTTAGATTGCGATCGCAATCTAAGTCCATGCACGCTGCGGCGATTTACACATTTCTGTGTTGCATACTGAATCAGGCCCTATATTATAAGTACCTGTGTTCATCAGATAATTTTTGGGTAACCGTTTACTGAACAGGGAGATCTCGGGTCATTCAAATAAATTCCCCCAGAGACTTATTATGTTGCTATAGCCTATTTGGATGGTACCCGCAACAGGCTGGACTTTGAAAGATCATTGCGGATTCATAGTAACATAGTATCTGAGGTTGAAAAAGACAATTGTCCATTGAGTTCAACCTATTTGTGGTCTCCTATGCATGATGATTTGACTAAAATTTCTGACTGATGCTGCTGTCAGCCATTGCATTTTATCCCTATTTATAGTAACTATAATGCATGACTATGCACCATGGATATCCTTATCCATTAGGAATTTATCTAACCCATTCTTAAAGGTGTTGACAGATTCCGCCATTACAACTCCCTCAGACAGGGAATTCCAAACATGTATTGACCTTACCGTGAAAAAGCCTTTACGCCGTATTGTGCGGAATCTCCTCTCCTCTAACCTGAGCAAGTGTCCACGAGTCCTCTGTGTTGATCTAACCAAAAACAGGTCCTGCGCAAGCTCTGTGTATTGTCCCCTTATATATTTGTAGATGTTGATCATATCCACTCTTAGTCTCCGCTTTTCCAATGTAAACATGCCTAGTCTTTCAAGCCTTTCCTTGTATTCCATCGTCTCCATGCCCTTAATTAGTTTGGTCGCCCTCCTCTGAACCTTTTCTAGCTCCAGGATATCCTTTTTGTAGTACGGTGCCCAGAATTGTACACCGTATTCAAGGTGTGGCCTCACTAGGAAATTATATAACGGGAGTATAATATTCTCGTCCCTAGCATCAATACCCCGTTTTATGCATGCTAATATCTTATTAGCCTTCTTTGCTGCAGTCCTACTTTGGGTACTACTGCTTAGTTTGCTATCTATGAGGACACCGAAGTCCTTTTCCAGTACAGAATCCCCTAATTTTACCCCATTTAGTAGGTAGGTGTAATTTCTGTTCTTGTTACCACAGTGCATTACCTTACACTTGTCTGTGTTGAAGCGCATTCTCCATTTGGCTGCCCATGCTTCTAATTTAACTAAGTCGTCCTGAAGAGACTCGGCATCCTCCTCTGTATTTATAGCCTTACACAATTTGGTATCATCTGCAAAAATTGACACCATGCTCTCTAGACCTGTTAGGTCGTTAACGAAAATATTGAACAATAGCGGTCCTAATACTGAGCCTTGCGGCACACCACTTAGCACTTCAGTCCAAGTTGAAAAAGATCCATTAACCACAACGCGCTGCTCCCTATTATCTAACCAGTTTTTGACCCAAGTGCATATTGTGCTTCCTAGCCCTGATTCTTGTAGCTTGTAGATAAGTCTCATGTGTGGTACAGTATCGAACGCTTTGGCAAAGTCTAAAAAGATTACATCCACGTCTTTACCCTGATCTAGGTTTGCGCTTACTGTTTCATAAAAGCCAAGTAAGTTGGTTTGACAGGATCTGTCCTTCATAAACCCATGTTGATTCCTTTTAATGACCTTATTGACTTCAAGGAACTTCTGAATACTATCTCTTAGAATACCTTCAATACTTTCCCCACTATAGATGTAAGACTAACTGGTCTATAATTACCTGGTTCAGCTTTACTTCCCTTTTTGAATGTAGGCACTACTTCCGCTATACGCCAGTCTTTGGGAACCATACCTGATATAACTGAATCCTTAAAGATCAAAGATAGCGGTTTTGCCAGTTCAGAGTGAAGCTCCATTAGAACCCTTGGGTGAATACCATCGGGCCCTGGTGATTTATTTATCTTTAAATGTTTTAATCGGTCACAGACTACTTCCTCGCTTAAATAAGTATCTATCAGTGGGATATTCTCATTTATTGAGATTGTGTGTCAGTCCCTGAATTGGGTCCTCTCTAGTGAATACTGTTGAAAAAAACTCATTTAGTGTGTCCGCTATGTCATTATCATTTTTGCTTAAGACTCCCAACTTGTCTTTTAAAGGTCATATACTCTCCTTCTTTAATCTCTTGCTATTAATGTATTTAAATAATTTTTTGGGATTCGCTTTGCTTTCCTTTGCTACTAGTTTTTCAGTTTCTACTTTAGCCGCTCTTATTTCCTTTTTGCAAATTTTGTTACATTCCTTATAGTGCTGAAATGACTGCTTCCCCGTCAGATTTGTATTTTTTTTTAAATGCTCGCCTTTTCTTGCCCATAAGTTCCTTTATCTTTTTGTTAAGCCACATCGGTTTATGATTTTTATTCCTTTTTTTGCTGCTCATAGGAATAAATTTGAGTGTATTTTTAGCTAGCAGGAATTTTAGTACCTCCCATTTCTCCGTAGTATTTTTTCCTAAAAACAAACCTTCCCATTCAATATCCCTGAAAAATACCCTCATCTTATTCGAAACGCTTTCACCAGGTACACTCACAGATCGCCTACTGTATTAGAAACTTTCACCTTCACCAGTTTAGTGAATCATAGTATATATAGATAAGGGGGTGCGCTTTTACGACTTACTCCCTCTATCTCATAGAGTACAAAGTGTTCGTGTTTTTATACAATACATACACTGCTCTAGTGAGTAATCAATCTTTTTTTTATGTTTGTGTTTACGGGTAATAGGTACCATTCTACATTCACACACCTTATTAATTGTGTATGACAATATACTGTGACGCCTCAACTTAGAGATATTTTTATATATGTACACTTTATTGCCAAACCAGAACTAAGTTTAATAAATAAAAATTTTAATTATTACAGTTTCTTGCAATCTGTTCTAAAAATTTCCGCTGGGGGTCCCTTTTCACATACAGCAATTGTTCAGGTCAGTGTTTCTTAAACTTGGTCCTCATGACCCCTTCCAGGTCATGTTTTCCAGACCTCCTGTGTCTCCCGAGACTCTGTCAGTCAGGAATGAATGCGCTGCAAGTTTTGAAATGCGACAGATACAGCGAGTGATGAGCCCACCTGTATCCCAGCTAGGGGGTCTGCAGCACGTGGCCTGTCAGCGGTCCTGAGGGCTGAGTATGAGAAACCCCTTACATCATACAATGACTTGGTGATTTTGTGACCTGAGACACCATGTTACTTTGTGCCAAGCTGGCTATGTCCATCTCTGTTCAGCTGCTGGACCCAGAGCTCAGCTGTCAGCTCCTATTTCTCCCTCTGCATTAGTTCCCCATCACTGCGTCCCTCCTCGCTAGTCTGCACCATGACCTGCTCCAGGACCCTATTTAAAGGTAGTATCCTTCACTCCTATTGATGTATTAATATACACCAATAGGGAGTGAAGGATACTACCTTTAAATAGGGTCCTGAAGCATTTGGAGATCATTCTTTGATAAAGCACCTTTAAAAGGAGCGAAACGCGTCAGCAGTATTGGACCCCTTTATTGGATTTAAACTTTGCTGATTGACAAGTCCATTATGAGCCGCGAGGAGACCGCATACTGGTGCATGCAGCACACGAGCAGAGGACGGGACTCACAGAGCGCTAAGGACGGGAGAAACATAAACTATGGCCGCCAGCAGAGTGCCGGATCCCGCAGCCAGAGTCTACCTCTCACGATATTAGGATTCGTCCTCGCTGCATTGACTGCCTGTGGAGACCACACGTAAGGCTCCGTCTTGGAGCTGTTAAACACACTGCGCTGTTAACATAAATACAAGCAAGTCACTAAGGAAATGTTAAAACCAATTCATGGTGGAAATAATCAGTATCCAGGTGTCATGCTAGTTCCGCAATAAGAAATATGGACTTCATAAGCTGTATTTTATAGTTCATAAATTGCTATTTTTTTTATATATACATATTTTGTGTGCACACAATAATTTGGATCCACCTCCATAGTGATACTTAATATGAAATGTGGTTTTTATTATTTTTTATGACCGGTCAAATGTATGTATAAACTTTTTTTATTAAACTATATTATATAAACTATTGGAATCAGAATCATTTGAATTTCAGCCATACCGTTTGTTTATTTATTTTAATTTATTGCGCAGGGGGAAAGTTTCTAGTGTCTATTGTATACACCTGGTGTTCCGGGTGTTTTATTGGACTTGTAACCCCAAGTCTAATTCTCCTACTGCTGCTCATTAATTGTAAGTGTGGTAATATACCATAAAGAACATAGGTTGGCTATAGCCCATTACTAGCGCCAGGTTACATTTCTTTTGTTTTGGCTATAAGAGAAAAGAAGACTCTTGGTCTGGGCGCACTCTTAGTTATTAGATAGAAAAGAATGTGAGGTATTATCTATCTTAAGACCTAACTTTTATTTAGTTATTAAAATTGTTTCTCTTACGTCCTAGAGGATGCTGGGGACTCCAAAAGTACCATGGGGTATAGACGGGATCCGCAGGAGACATGGGCACACTATAAGACTTTGAATGGGTGTGAACTGGCTCCTCCCTCTATGCCCCTCCTCCAGACCTCAGTAAGATTCTGTGCCCAGAAAGACTGGACACACACTAGGGGAGCTCTCCTGAGTTTCTCTGGAAAGACTTTGTTAGGTTTTTTTATTTTCAGGGAGACCTGCTGGCTACAGGCTCCCTGCATCGTGGGACTGAGGGGAGAGAAGTCAGATCTACTTCTTCTGAGTTAAGGGCTCTGCTTCTTAGGCTACTGGACACCATTAGCTCCAGAGGGTTCGATCACTTGGTGCGCCTAGCTGCTTGTTCCCGGAGCCGCGCCGTCACCCCCCTCACAGAAGCCAGAAGAAAGAAGCCGGGTGAGTATATAGAAGAACAGAAGACTTCAGTGACGGCAGAAGACTTTGGTAACGAGGTACAGCGCTGTGTGCCATGCTCCCACACATACTTCCAACGGCACTTGCATGGTGCAGGGCGCAGGGTGGGCGCCCTGGGCAGCATGTTACTGAGGTTAACACTGGCTAAAGAGATATATTATACGTGCCTAGGCACTAAATATAATCCCCCGCCAGTATAAAGATTCAAAATTGAGCGGGACTACAGCGCGCCGAGTTGAGGGCGCGGCTTAGCCCTCACAGCTTACCAGCGCCATTTTCTCTTTTCACAGACTGCAGAGACGCTGGCCCGGATCCTCCACTCTCCTGATCAAGTAACAGGGAGCAAAAGGGGGGGGGGGGGGGGGGCACAGTAATTTGGTGCTATTATAACAGCGCAGACATCTGATTTTCTTTCTCAGTATTGAAATAGGTGCTGGGGTGTGAGCTGGTAAGTCCCTCTGTGTTTCTCTAACAGGCTTCCCTGTGGGTCTGTCCCCTATAGCCAGTGTGTGTGTGTGCGTGCCTTTACGGTGTGTCGACATGTCTGAGGCTGAGTGCTCCTCCCCGGAGGAGGTTGCTGGGGGCGCAGAGAAGGATTTGGGAGTGACTCTGTCGGCACTGCCGACTGCTGATTGGGTGACTATGTTGGGTACATTGAATGCAAATGTGACGTTATTGACAAAAAAGGCTGGATAAATCTGATTCTCAGACACAAACGTGGAGGAAATCCATGGAGGATGCCTTGTCTCAGGTACAGGCCCCCTCAGGGACACAAAAGCGTTCATTTACCCAAATAGCGGATACAGATACTGACACGGACTCTGTCTCCAGTGTCGACTATAGTGAGGCCAGTTTACATCCAAAATTGGTTAAGAGTATTCAGTACATGATTGTGGCTATTAAAGATGTTTTACATATTTCTGAAGTACCTGCTGTTCCTGATACAAGGGTTTGTTTGTATAAGGGAAAGAAGCCTGAGGTGACGTTCCCCCCCCCCCCCCCTCTCATGATCTGAACGCTCTTTGTGAAAAGGCTTGGGAATCTCCTGATAAAAGGTGGCAGATTCCCAAGAGAAGTTTTATGGCATATCCTTTCCCCTCTGACGACAGTGTGGACAAGGCTCTGTCACGGCTGTCCAAGAAGGTGGCGCTTCCGTCTCCCGACACTGTTGCCCTCAAGGACCCTGCGGATCGTAAGCAGGAAACGACATTAAAGGCCATTTATGTCACTACGGGTGCACTCCTGAGACCTGCCGTGGTGTCGGCATGGGTGAGTAGTGCTATTGCTAAGTGGGCGGATAATTTGGCATCTGACATGGATACCCTGGATAGGGATAACATTATTTTGACTCTCAGTTATATCAGGGACACTGCAGCTTACCTAAAGGATGCGGCGAGGGATATTGGCCTCTTGGGATCAAGGACCAATACCATGGCAGTCTCGCCCAGGAGAGCGCTGTGGATTCATCAATGGAATGCTGATGCCGACTCCAAGAAAGCTATGGAAGCTCTCCCATATAAAGGTAGTGTCTTGTTTGGTGACGGCCTCGCTGACCTGGTGTCTACTGCTACAGCGGGTAAGTCATCTTTTCTTCCTTATGTTCCAGCACAACAGAAAAAGGCGCCCCATTATCAGATGCAGTCCTTTCGGCCTAATAAATACAAAAAAGGAAGAGGGTCGTCCTTCCTTGCCTCTAAATTTAGAGGTAGGGGAAAAAGGTCCCCTGCAGTGCCAGGCTCCCAGGACCAGAAGTCCTCCCCGGCCTCTGCCAAGTCCACCGCATGACGCTGGAGCTCCCCTACGGGAGTCTGTACCGGTGGGGCGCGTCTCCGACTCTTCTGTCAGGTCTGGTTTCACTCGGGCCTAGATCCTTGGGTGTTAGACATAGTATCCCAAGGGTACAAACTGGAGTTTCAGGAGATACCCCCCACCGATTTTTCAAATCAGCCTTGCCAGTTTCTATCCCAGAAAGGGAAGTAGTGAGTGCTGCGATACAAAAGCTGTGTCACCAGAGTGTCATTGTCCCGGTACCCCTGTCTCAACGGGGAGAAGGGTTTTATTCGAGCTCTTTGTCGTACCAAAGCCGCACGGCTCAGTCTGACCGATCCTGAACCTAAAATCCCTCAATCTGTATTTGAAAACGTTCAAGTTCAAGATGGAATCTCTTCGAGCAGTGATCTCCAGTCTAGAAGGGAGGGATTTTATGGTGTCTGTCGAAATAAAAGATGCCTACTTACATGTCCCAATATGTCCTCCACATCAAGCTTTCCTGAGGTTTGCGGTGCAGGATTGTCATTACCAATTTCAGACTTTGCTGTTTGGTCTTTCCACGGCTCCGAGGATCTTCACCAAAGTGATGGCGGAATTGATGGTACTCCTGCGCAAGCAGGGTGTCACAATTATCCCGTACTTGGACGATCTCCTGATAAAGGCGAGATCAAAGGAGCAGTTGCTAAGAAACGTGGAACTCTCCCTGACGATTCTGCAACATCATGGTTGGATTCTAAATTTGCCAAAGTCACAGTTGATTCCGACAACTCGGCTGCCTTTCTTGGGCATGGTCCTGGACACGGAACTGCAGAGAGTGTTTCTTCCAACGGAAAAAGCTTGGGAAATCAAGTGCATGGTCAAGGAGATCCTGAAACCGGCAAGAGTGTCGATTCATCATTGCACTCGAGTGCTCGGGAAGATGGTTGCGGCTTACGAAGCCATTCCGTTTGGCAGGTTTCATGCTCGGGTGTTTCAGTGGGACCTGCTGGATAAATGGTCCGAGTCTCACCTGCACATGCACCGGAAAATAAGTCTATCTCCCAGGGCCAGAATATCTCTCCTGTGGTGGCTTCAAAGTTCTCACCTCCTAGAGGGACGCAGGTTCGGGATCCAGGATTGGGCCCTGCTGACCACGGATGCAAGTCTCCGAGGCTGGGGAGCAGTCACGCAAGGAAGAAGTTACCAGGGAAAATGGTCAAGCCAGGAACACTTTCTTCCAGGGCTACCTGTCCTGATTCAGTCGGACAATGTAACAGCATTGGCGTACGTAAACCGCCAGGGCGGAACAAAGAGCAGAGCGGCGATGGCGGAGGCCACAAAAGTTCTTCGCTGGGCGGAAAAGCACGTGAGCGCTCTGTCGGCGGGCTTCCTTTCGGGCGTCGACAACTAGGAAGCAGACTTCCTCAGCAGACACGATCTCCATCCAGGAGAGTGGGGTCTTCATCATGAGGTTTTTGCAGAAGTGACAAGTTGCTGGGGAATTCCTCAAATAGACATGATGGCATCTCCCCTCAACAAGAAGCTTCCGAGGTATTGTTCCAGGTCAAGGGAACCTCAAGCAAGTGCAGTGGACGCCCTGGTAAATCCGTGGGTGTTTCAGTTGGTATATGTGTTCCCTCCACTTCCACTCATTCCAAAAGTGTTGAAGATCATAAGAAGAACAAGGGTTCAGGCGGTACTAATCGTCCCAGATTGGCCACGGAGGGCCTGGTATCCGGATCTTCAGGAATTGCTCATAGAAGATCCCTGGCCTCTTCCTCTCAGAGAGGATCTGTTACTGCAGGGGCCATGCGTCTTCCAGGACTTACCATGGCTGCGTTTGACGGTGTGGAGGTTGAACGCCAAATTCTAGCTCGAAAGGGTATTCCTGGTGAAGTCATCCCCACACTCCTTAAGGCTAGGAAGGAGGTCACGGCGAAGCATTATCGCCGTATTTGGCGAAAGTATGTGTCTTGGTGTGAAGCCAAGAAAGCTCCTACGGAGGAGTTTCCGCTTGGTCGTTTCCTCCATTTTTATTTGCAGGCAGGCGTGGATGCAGGCCTGAAATTAGGTTCCATTAAAGTGCAGATTTCGGCTTTATCTATTTTCTTTCAAAAAGAATTGGCCGCCCTTCCAGAGGTTCAGACTTTCGTGAAGGGAGTGCTGCACATCCATCCTCCGTTTGTGCCACCCGTGGCACCGTGAGATCTTGACGTGGTGTTACAATTTCTTATGTCTCACTGGTTTGAACCTTTGCGAAAGGTTTAGTTGAAATTTCTCACTTGGAAAGTGGTCATGCTTTTTGCCTTGGCGTCCGCAAGACGGGTGTCGGAGTTGGCGGCTTTGTCTTACAGGAGCCCCTATTTGATTTTCCATGAGGCTAGAGCGAAATTGAGAACTCGTCAACAATTTCTGCTGAAGGTGGTTTCTTCGTTTCACATAAACCAACCCTGTCAGGTTCTGTCTAGTTTGTGTTCCCGGAGGGGGCGCTAGTGGGTCAGCGGAGATAGGATGGAGAAAACGAGGAGGCCGGATAGGATTCCTGCGCATGTGTGCTAAGTTGTTTATTAAACAGTTTTAACAGGTAGTATGGCAGCAGGAATACTTGATGGTAACATAGGATATGCAATAATGAATAAGTAGTAAAGAAGTTGAAAGTCTTATGGCAAAGTCTGTATGGTATGTAACAATCGATCAGGGGATCGATGTATCGGTGTGGAAACCGATGGTTCCTGGATCATGGAACACAGCAGGGATGATGGTGAGAATAGCAAGCCAGGTAACAATTGCAGGAGACAAGTGTTGAAATCCTCAGTGCAGGTTGAATAACACTGGCAGCTTGCAGGCTGATGAACAGGTGCAGATAGTGAGATGCACCTGGAGGAAAGTCTCTACAGCAGAGGGCTGGAGCACACTGTAGCTGGTAAAGGTATGAAGCTTGATCACAGGTACCCGGGTTGCTGGTGCTTGTAGTTCCCCAGCCTGACAGGACCAGACTGGAATGTAGAGTAGATTCACAGAGGAACTTGAAGAGGCTTAATCACAAGCATCCAGGTTGCAGGTGCTTGTGGTTCCACGGCAATGCAGGATCAGACTGGAAGGCAGAGTAAGAACTCAGAGGAACTGGAGAACGGAGCCAGCGACACAGGTCAGAGGAATGACACGAAGTCCAAGGCAAGGACTGACTCACCCTGCTGCTCCTGATATACCCCCCGGTCTGCAGGTATTGGCTGGGAGTGAATGGGGAGGTGCGGCCAAGCTCCGGATTGGCTGATGGGAACTGTCATGGCGGCGCCCATGCCGCGGCCCGGCGGGAACGCGGCGTGCATGCACACCTGCTGACCACAGGAGTGTCCCTAGGCCCAGGATGACATTTGGCGACAAGGTGACCAGTGGCAGCGAGACGTGGGAGCCCCAGACGGAGACCGCACCGGCGGACAGATGCAGCTGCAGTAAGTCGATTCCTGACAAACCCATTGTGGTGCAAAAAGGGGTGTAAGGGTGTCCTGAAGTGCGCTAATGTCAGCAGCCTGTAAATGATTGCTAAAAGGAGAATTTCTCCAAAACTCCTAAAGCGTAAATGTGTGTATGTGGATGGTAAGTAATTATATGTACAGGCGCTAGCTTTGTAGGTATAAAAACGGAAAAGGTTCCTTAGCTTCTATATGTGAGGGTATTGTCCTATCTTCCCAATGTTGGTCTTGATAGAGTCTTCTAACGGATTAATCCACAGTTTTCACGGATTATGCAAAATAAATAAAGAGACCATATAGTGTGATACGTTTCATTTAAATTTCAAGTGTAGATAGTTTCGACAGATACAACAATCCCCTATGGAATCCTAAATGGGTGATTGTTTGTAATTACCAGAGACAAACAGCAAATGTACAATTTAGTGCCTCGCACCTCCTCCTGATAGTGACACCCATGCAATGGTGCAGGAAATGATAGAAATGGCTCAATTACCAGAGTGGAGAATAAGTTAGCATTAATCAACTCTCCTCCTTGTCCTAAAAGATCTGCAACTGGTCAGTTTGGTGCCTCACGCCTCCTTCAGACGATAGCACCCATTCACGGATTATGAAAAATGAATAGAGAACTCTATGGTGTAGTACATTTTATGAAACACAATATATAGACGGGTGGGAGAGATGCACCATTCCCCTGTGGAGTCCTAAGTGGGAGATCGTGTGTAATTCCCAGAGAAAACAGCCAATACTCATTTAAGTGCCTCGCACCTCCTCTGCAAAATGACACCCATGCAATGGTGCAGGAAATGATAGAAATGGCTTAATTATCAGTGAAAAAATAGCATGTAGCTACTGGTTATCGTGGGTAATCCCCCAGAACACCCTGCAACTGGTCAATTCAATGCCTCGCACCTCCTCCAGACGGTAAAACCCATGCAATGGTACAATAATGGTATGTATGGCTGTATTACCAGACTGCGGAGTCAATCAGCATATATCTATCCTCCTTAATTGAAGTTGGTAGTCCCCCTCCGGGTGAATACAGCCAGGTCTGCCGTGGATTTTATGCAAGAAAGTGTAAAAACCGCATAGCATAATATAGTTTAATACTCTCACAAGAAAAAATTAAAAACATGTGCAATGATCCCTTTCCGGAATCCTGATCGTAAAATACAAACAATTACCAGATGACAAATGGTAACAGGCAAATGTATGATGAAACATAAAAACAAATCCTTTTACTCCTAAACACACTCATGGGGTAGTGTGGGTAACAGTCGAATTGAATCAATTACCAGAGAACCAGAGTAAGTGAGCACAAATACTCTGGAGGTGTGGAGATAGATGTACTGCCAGTCGGCACTCCGGAATCGCTCCCTGGACCCCTCACCTCTCCTGGTATCCGAAGAAGACTCTGTCACCATTGCTGCCCCTCCACCAACGCGTTTCAACCCGAACCCGGGTCTTTTTCAAGGTTATGAGTGTGTCTTAGCATGTCCCTGCTATTTAAATCTCCCTTCTCCAATCAGGGATGTCCCTCGCAGTAAATAAGTTTGTTCAGCTGTGTAGATAGCTCAACCAATTATACAGGCTATACCGGATCCCATGACAGATTTTCAACTTACTCCCTCCCCTCGTTGTCAAGGTCACCAACCCAAACATCCTTCGTCCGTTGCCGCTATGTGTCCGCGGGTTCCGTCCTCGCCGCTTCCTGTTAGCGGTTCCCATAGATACCGGTCTGTGCATCATGGTCCTGTCCTCCCGCGTTGTTTATCGATCTCCAAGACGACCAAACGCTCCCCGGCTCACGTCCTGACCACTTCCTATTACTGGTTCCCGTGGTTACAGTTTTAACAATCCTGAACGCTTACGCTCCGCCTTTCAATTTGTCCTTAATCTTCATAGTGACCAGGCGCTTTGCTGTCCCCGCATCATCTTCTGACTGGACAGGTTTTTCTAGTAACAGGGGGCTGCTTTCATAGTGACTCCTTGCAATTATGTGTGCATATTTAGCCTCAAAAAGAAAAGATAGTACATAAATGAGAGACAAGAGTGCACCTCCCTGAAGGGGCCCATGGTGCTATAATGGCCTAATGATGTTGGTCAATTATAAGCATGGAGGTGTACAAGACCTAAATGATGGTCCTGGGTGGACCTAACGGGATGTATAGGTTTGCCTAAAGAAGTTTATAAAAACCACTTCAGTTCGAAATCTGAGTTGAGCCCATGTGGTTTGAGTGTATTGAGTTCGTAAATGAATTTCATCTCGGCCTTTGCTAGTTGTGTACCTGTGTCTTTCTGTCGACTATGTCCCTCAACGAGTTTGATCCCAGCAAATTGTTTAATGTGATTAGTGGAGCAACTGTGTCTAATCTTGAAATGACTAGACAGAGAATGTGTGTCTAATCCCTTTCTAATGTTCCGGAGGTGTTCCCCCAGATGAATTTTCAATGGTCTGGAGGTCCTCCCTACATAAAATAGATTACAGGAGCATTCTATTACATATATGATGTTGCTACTGTTGCATGTAATAAACTCTTCAACCTGATGTTGTATCCCATTTATTTCCATTTTCTCTGACGTCCTAGTGGATGCTGGGTACTCCGTAAGGACCATGGGGTATAGACGGGCTCCGCAGGAGACTGGGCACTCTTAAAAGAAAGATTAGGTACTATATCTGGTGTGCATTGGCTCCTCCCTCTATGCCCCTCCTCCAGACCTCAGTTAGTATCTGTGCCCAGCCAGAGCTGGATGCACCCTAGGGGCTCTCCTGAGCTTCCTAGAAAAGAAAGTATTTGTTAGGTTTTTTATTTTCAGTGAGATCTGCTGGCAACAGACTCACTGCTACGTGGGACTGAGGGGAGAGAAGCGAACCTACCTGCTTGCTGCTAGCTTGGGCTTCTAAGGCTACTGGACACCATTAGCTCCAGAGGGATCGAACACAGGCCCAGTCCTCGGTCGTCCGGTCCCGGAGCCGCGCCGCCGTCCCCCTTGCAGAGCCAGAAGAACGAAGAGAAGTTGAAAATCGGCGGCTGAAGACTCCGGTCTTCATTAAGGTAGCGCACAGCACTGCAGCTGTGTGCCATTGCTCCCTTAGCACACCACACACTCCGGTCACTGATGGGTGCAGGGCGCTGGGGGGGGGGGGGTGCGCCCTGGGCAGCAATTAGATTACCTTACTTGGCGAAAAGCACATAATACAGTCTGATAAACTGTATATGTGCATTAACCCCCACCATTAAAGTACATAAAAGGACAGAAGCCCGCCGCTGAGGGGGCCGGGCCTTCCTCAGCACACCGGCTGCATTTTCTCTTCACAGCTCAGCTGGAAGGAAGCTCCCCAGGCTCTCCCCTGCAGTATCCTGGTACACAAAGGGTAAAAAAGAGAGGGGGGGCACATACATTTAGGCGCAAAACTGTGTATATAAGCTGCTATAGGGGAAAAATCACTCAGTATAGTGTACATCCCTGTATTATATAGCGTTGTGGTGTGTGCTGGCATACTCTCTCTCTGTCTCTCCAAAGGGCCTGGTGGGGGAACTGTCTTCAAATAGAGCATCCCCTGTGTGTGTGGTGTGTCGGTACGCGTGTGTCGACATGTCTGAGGTAAAAGGCTCCTCTAAGGAGGTGATAGAGCGGATATGTGTGTGGGAGGGTGTCTCCGTCGACAACGCCGACACCTGTTTGGATATGTGTAAGTGCTGAGGTAAAATTATTGCACAAAAGGTTAGGGAACAGAAAGGAAATCTACCCTGGTCTGTCCCTATGTCACAGAGTCCTTCAGAGTCTCTCTATGTTCACTATCCAAAATAACAAAGTATCGACACGGAGTTTAACTCCACTGTCGACTACGATAATGTAAAGTTACAGCCAAGAGGGCTAAAAGATATTCAATATATGATTATTGGAATAAAAGATGATTTGCATATCACTGATGACTCATCTGTCCCTGACACGAGAGTACACATGTTAAGGGGAAGAATGCTGAGGTAAATTTCCCTCCTCTCAGGAGGAAAAAGAGCGGGAATCTCCAGACAAGAGACGGCAGCTTCCCACAAGAGAATTCTCAGGCTGTATCCTTTCCCCACTAGGGCCAGGATGTGTTGAGAATCTTCCCCTTGGGTGTCCTGTTTGCACTAGCTATTCTCAGGGATCCTGCAGATAGTGTGCACATTCTAGTATACTACAAAGACCGGCGATTGTGTTGGCATGGGTTTATAGCGCTGTGGCAGCGTGGACAGGTACCTTATCAGCAGAGATTGAGACCCTAGTATGCATATAAATATTTTAAGATGCTGTCTTAAGTGATAAATATATAATTATAAAGCATGCCCAAAGGGACATGAGTATACTGGGTCCTAGACACAAAAGCTATGTCGATTTCTGCTTGACGTGTCCTGTAGAATATACATTGGACAGATGATGCCGACTTAAGAGGCATATGGAAGGCTGAGGATTGTGTGGAGAAAGGTTCTCGGGCCTGGTCTCCACAGCTATAGCTGGTAATTCTGATATTTTGCCTTATATTCCTGCATAGCCTAGGAAAGCACGACATTATTAAATGCAGCTTTTCGAATAAAGAAACAAGAAAGTCTGAGGTGCGTCCTTTCTTGTCAGAGCCGGGGCAGAGGAAAGAAGCTGTACAACACAGCTAGTCCCCAGGAACAGAAGTCCTCCCCGGCCTCTACAAAAATCCACCGCATGTCGCTGGGGCTCCACAGGCGGAGCTAGGCCCGGTGGGGACACGCCTTCGTAAGTTCAGCCACAAGTGGGTTCACTCCCTGTTAGATCCCTGGGCAATAGAAATTGTATCGCAGGGATACAGGCTGGACTGTGAGAAGATGCCCCCTCACCGAGGACCCGGCGGGCTTCCCCCCAAGAGAGGGAGCCAGTGTTAACTGCAATTCGTAAATTGTATCTTCAACAGGTGGTGGTCAAGGGTCCCCTCCTTCAACAAGAGGGTGTTATTATTCGACCATGTTATAATCCCGAAACCAGACGGTTCGGTTAGACCCATATTGTATTAAAATCCCTGAACATATACCTGAAAAGGTTCAGGTTCAAGATGGAATCGCTAAGAGCGGTCATTGCAAGCCTGAAATGAATCGGGACATAAGGGATGCATACCTTCGTGTCCCCATTTATCCACCTCATCAGGCGTACCTCAGAATTGCGGTACGGGATTGTCATTACCAATTTCACCAAGGTAATGGCGGATATGATGGTGCTCCTGAGGAAGCAAGGTGTCACTATTATCACATACTTGGATGATCTCCTCATAAAAGCGAGATCAAGAGAGCAGTTGCTGGACAGCGTATCACCTTCTCTGGAAGTGAAACGGCAACACGACTGGATTCTATATATTCTGAAGTCGCAGTTGGTTCCTACAGCTCATCTGCCTCGCCTAGGCATGATCCTAGACACAGACCAGAAGAGGGTTTATCTCCCGATAGAGAGAGCTCAGGAGCTCATGACACTGGTCAGGAATCCATTGAAAACCAAAACAGGTGTCAGTGCATCACTGCACTCGAGTCCTGGGAAGGATGATGGCATCATACGAGGCCATCCCCTTCGGCTGGTTCCATGCAAGGACAATGGAACTTACTGGACAAGTGGTCCGGATCACATCTTCAGATGCATCGGTTAATCACCCTATCCCCCAGGGCCAGGGTGTCTCTCCTGTGGTGGCTGCGGAGTGCTCACCTTCTCGAGGCCGCAGATTCGGCATTCAGGACTGGGTCCTGGTGACCACGGATGCAAGCCTCCGAGGGTGGGGGGCAGTTACACAGGGAAGAAAATTCCAAGGTTTGTGGTCAAACCAACAGACTTGCCTTCACATCAATATCCTGGAACTAAGGGCCATATACAACGCCCTAAGTCAAGCGGAGTTCCTGCTTCGCGACCAACCGGTTCTGATCCAGTCAGACTGCAGGGGCTCATGTAAACCGCCAGGGCGGCACAAGGAGCAGGGTGGCGAGGGTAGAAGCCACCAGAATTCTTCGCTGGGCGGAGAATCAAGTAAGCACACTGTCAGCAGTGTTCATTCCGGGAGTGGACACGACCTCCACCCGGGAAAGTGGTGACTTCATCAGGAAGTCTTCACGCAGTTTTGCAAATTGATGGAAACTGCCTCAGGTGGACTACATGGCGTCCCACCTCAATAAAAAGATAAAAAAGGTTTTACGCTGGGTCAAGGAACTCTCAGGCGATAGCTGTGGTCGCACTAGTAACACCGTGGGTGTTCCAGTCGGTCTATATATTCCCTCTTCCTCTCAGACCCAAAGGCTGAGAATTGTAATAAACGGAGGAGTGTGAACAATATTCTTTGCTCCGGATTGGCCAAGAAGGACTCGGTACCCGAAACTGCAAGAAATGCTCTCAGAGGACCCATGGCCTCTGCCTCTCAGTCAGGACATGTTGCAACAGGGACCCTGTCTGATCCAAGACTTACCACGGCTGCGTTGGACGGCATGGCGGTTGAACGCCGGATCCTAGCGGAAAAGGGCATTCCGGATGCAGTTATTCCTACGCTGATAAAGGCTAGGAAAGACGTGACAGCAAGACTTTTTCACTGTATATGGCGAAAATAGGTTGCTTGGTGTGTGGCCGGGAAGGCCCTACAGAGGAATTCCAGGGGGGTCGATTCCTGCACTTCCTACAGTCAGGAGTGACTATGGGCCTAAAATTAGGATCCATAAAGGCCAAGATTTCGGCCCTATCCCTTTTTCTCTCAAAAAGAACTGGCTTCACTGCCTGAAGTTCGGACGTTGTTACAGGGGTGCTGCATATTCAGCCCCTTTTGTGCCTCCAGTGGCACCTTGGGATCTTAACGTGTGTTGGATTCCTAAAATCCCACTGGTTTGAGCCACTTAAGACCGTGGAGCTAAAATATCTCACGTGGAAAGTGGTCATGCTTTTGGCCTTAGCTTGGACTAGGCGTGTGTCAGAATTGGCGGCTTTGTCATGTAAAAGCCCATATCTGATCTTCCATATGGAAAGGGCAGAATGGAGGATTCGTCCCCAATTTCTCCCTAAGGTGGTATCATCGTTTCATTTGAACCAACCTATTGTGGTGCCTGCGGCTACTAGGGACTTGGAGGATTCCAAGTTGCTGGACGTAGTCTGGGCCCTGAAACTTTATGTTTCCAGGACGGCTAGAGTCAGAAAAACTGACTCGCTATTTATCCTGCATGCACCCAACAAGCTGGGTGCTCCTGCTTCTAAGCAGACTATTGCTCGCTGGATCTGTAGCACGATTCAGCTTGCACATTCTGCGGCTGGACTGCCGCATCCTAAATTAGTAAAAGCCCATTCCACGAGGAAGGTGGGCTCTTCTTGGGCGGCTGCCCGAGGGGTCTCGGCTTTACAACTTTGCCGAGCTGCTACTTGGTCGGGTTCAAACACTTTTGCAAAATTCTACAAGTTTGATACCCTGGCTGAGGAGGACCTTGAGTTTGCTCATTCGGTGCTGCAGAGTCATCCGCACTCTCCCGCCCGTTTGGGAGCTTTGGTATAATCCCCATGGTCCTTACGGAGTACCCAGCATCCACTAGGACGTCAGAGAAAATAAGAATTTACTCACCGGTAATTCTATTTCTCGTAGTCCGTAGTGGATGCTGGGAGCCCGTCCCAAGTGCGGACTCTCTGCAATACATGTATATAGTTATTGCTTAACTAAAGGGTTATTGTATGAGCCATCTGTTGAGAGAGGCTCAGTAATTGTTCATACTGTTAACTGGGTATAGTTATCACGAGTTGTACGGTGTGATTGGTGTGGCTGGTATGAGTCTTACCCTGGATTCCAAATCCTTTCCTAGTAATGTCAGCTCTTCCGGACACAGTTTCCCTAACTGAGGTCTGGAGGAGGGGCATAGAGGGAGGAGCCAGTGCACACCAGATATAGTACCTAATCTTTCTTTTAAGAGTGCCCAGTCTCCTGCGGAGCCCGTCTATACCCCATGGTCCTTACGGAGTACCCAGCATCCACTACGGACTACGAGAAATAGAATTACCGGTGAGTAAATTCTTATTTTTTCTATTTTCCTCTGCTCACTTTTAACATTCCTGCATCCTAGACACATGCCACATCGGTGGAATCCTATGGTCCGGATGATTCTCTTTATTTTTTTGCTGGGATCAAACTCGTTGAGGGACATAGTCGACAGAAAGACACAGGTACACAACTAGCAAAGGCCGAGATGAAAATCATTTACGAACTCAATACACTCAAACCACATGGGCTCAACTCAGATTTCGAACTGAAGTGGTTTTTATAAACTTCTTTAGGCAAACCTATACATCCCGTTAGGTCCACCCAGGACCATCATTTAGGTCTTGTACACCTCCATGCTTATAATTGACCAACATCATTAGGCCATTATAGCACCATGGGCCCCTTCAGGGAGGTGCACTCTTGTCTCGCATTTATGTACTATCTTTTCTTTTTGAGGCTAAATATGCACACATAATTGCAAGGAGTCACTATGAAAGCAGCCCCCTGTTACTAGAAAAACCTGTCCAGTCAGAAGATGATGCGGGGACAGCAAGGCGCCTGGTCACTATGAAGATCAAGGACAAATTGAAAGACGGAGCGTAAGCGTTCAGGATTGTTAGAACTGTAACCATGGGAACCAGTAATAGGAAGTGGTCAGGACGTGAGCCGGGGAGCGTTTGGTCGTCTTGGAGATCGATAAACAACGCGGGAGGACAGGACCATGACGCACAGACCGGTATCTATGGGAACCGCTAACAGGAAGCAGCGAGGACGGAACCCGCGGACACATAGCGGCAACGGACGAAGGATGTTTGGGTTGGTGACCTTGACAACGAGGGGAGGGAGTAAGTTGAAAATCTGTCATGGGATCCGGTATAGCCTGTATAATTGGTTGAGCTATCTACACAGCTGAACAAACTTATTTACTGCGAGGGACATCCCTGATTGGAGAAGGGAGATTTAAATAGCAGGGACATGCTAAGACACACTCATAACCTTGAAAAAGACCCGGGTACGGGTTGAAACGCGTTGGTGGAGGGGCAGCAAATTTATATGAAACGTATCACACTATATGGTCTCTTCATTTATTTTGCATAATCCGTGAAACTGTGGATTAATCCGTTAGAAGACTCTATCAAGACCAACATTGGGAAGATCGGACAATACCCTCACATATAGAAGCTAAGGAACCTTTTCAGTTTTTATACCTACAAAGCTAGCGCCTGTACATATCATTGCTTACCCATCCACATACACACAACCCATTGTGGTGCCTGTGGCTACGGGTACCATGGCTATGTCAAAATCTCTCGATGTGGTTAGAGCTTTGAAAATTTATATCGCCAGAATGGCTCAAATTAGGAAATCAGAGGCTCTGTTTCTCCTATATGCTCCCAGCAAAATTGGTGCTCCTGCTTCCAAGCAGACTATTGCACGCTGGATCTGTACTACTGGATTGCCGTTACCGAAATCAGTGAAAGCTAATTCTACCAGAAAGGTGGGCTCATCTTCGGCGGCTGCCTGAGGAGTCTCGGCGCTTCCACTTTGCCGAGCAGCTACGTGGTCGGGTTCAAACACTTTTGCTAAGTTCTACAAGTTTGATACCCTGGCTGATGAGGACCTCATGTTTGCTCAATCGGTGCTGCAGAGTCGTCCGCACTCTCCCGCCCGGTCTGGAGCTTTGGTATAGACCCCATGGTCCTTTTGGAGTCCCCAGCATCCTCTAGGACGTAAGAGAAAATAGGATTTTAATACCTACCGGTAAATCCTTTTCTCCTAGTCCGTAGAGGATGCTGGGCGCCCATCCCAGTGCGGACTATTACTTGCAGTTGTTTTGATACTTGTTGTTTTCGGTTACACGAAGATTGTGTATCGGTTATATTCAGCTTGTTGCTGTCTTTAGTTCATACTGTTATCTGGTATTCCTGGTAATCCAGTTGTACGGTGTGTTGTGGTGTGAGCTGGTATGTATCTCGCCCTTAGTTTAACAAAAATCCTTCTCCCTGGGCACAGTTCCTATAACTGAGGTCTGGAGGAGGGGCATAGAGGGAGGAGCCAGTTCACACCCATTCAAAGTCTTATAGTGTGCCCATGTCTCCTGCGGATCCCGTCTATACCCCATGGTCCTTTTGGGGTCCCCAGCATCCTCTATGGACTAGGATAAAAGGATTTACCGGTAGGTATTAAAATCCTATTTTTATCCAGCAGCAAAAGGACGTTTAACACACAACATATGGATGATTAAAAAGAATGTTTGTTCTGGTCCATCCACATAAATTGTGGATTTAAAAAGGGAATATGGACACAATCAGTACCAAAACCCTCTCATACGGTCCAGTACTAAAGGTTTTTGTATTAATCAGACCTCAATAGGTCAATCTGCATCTGGGGAGCAACCAAATACTGGACTCTGGTTGCCCTGAGTTCAGTGCTCAAAAGATAAAGGCGTCTATATATATATATACAATGATTATTCCGATAATGAGTCTACCTCTAGTCTTATAAAAAGACAATCAAGATACAAGTCCCAAAATGGGAATTAGAGTAAAATGAAGGAAAAGTGGTGATCCTGCTATTGGCATTAGGTCAGAGCGGCTGGTCCTATAACACCCGGTATTCTCTGGAAGTCACCCTTCCAGGTACAGACCCGGCCCAGCACCGCTTGGCTTTCAAGATCGGACGAGATTGGACGTCTGCGGTAAGGAATGGTAGTAGGAGGTTACACTCTGTCTCTGCCTTGCCAATGAGAGTGCACCTAATTGCAACACAAGAGTTGGAGTCTAGGTTCAGGACTCCAAAAAGAGTGGGAAGGGAGAGGGAGGGAAAAGGGAGAGAGGGAGAGTTAAAGGAAAAGACAGATTGTGGATCTGCTGTCTCCGTTAGACTGAGGGGTGACCGTTGGATTTAACAATCATGAAGTCACGCCTCTGAATCGGGAATAAGAGTCCACTAATAAGTTTAGTCGGAAAAAGATACAAGAACTAGGATCGGTACGGTAGTAACATTTCTCTTACGTCCTAGAGGATGCTGGGGTCCACATTAGTACCATGGGGTATAGATGGGTCCACCAGGAGCCATTGGCACTTTAAGAGTTTGAGAGTGTGGGCTGGCTCCTCCCTCTATGCCCCTGCTACCAGACTCGATTTGAGAAAATGTGCCCAGAGGAGCCGGTCACAGCTAGGGGAGCTCTACAGAGCTTCTTTAGAAAAAGTTTTTTTTTATAGTTTGTTATTTTACAGGGAGGCTGCTGGCAACAGCCTCCCTGCTTCGTGGGACTAAGGGGGGGAGTAGTGTCCGCCCTGCGGAGTCTGAGCCACTATCTCCGCTGACAGGACACTGAGCTCCTGAGGGGATCGATCATTCCCTGCCACAGGGGATCGCTCACACCAGCAGCATGCCGCCACCCCCTTACAGAGCCAGAAGATTGGTGGCGAGTGAGTCACCGACCCTCCTAGTAAGCGGGGAGCTGGTGTGTAGATGGTGGCAACAGGGTATGGAGCGCAGTACAAACTGTGCTCCGGGGCCCAGTGGTACATAGTGCGGCACCGCGAGGGACGCCCTGAGCCAGCGCCTACACTGGTCACACAGCCTGTCGGGGTCCCGGGATCATTGCCAGCATAATTCCTCAGGCCAGTATAATCCTATGAAGAGCGTGAAGACAGCGCCATTTTGGGGGCGGAGATTCTCAGAGCGGACCCAGCAGCATTCAGCACCATTTTCCTGCCTACACAACGCTGTCAGTGAAGAACAAGTCCCTCCAGAACAACTCTAGCTATCTCTCACGGTACCAGGGGGTTGTAGAAGGGGGGGAGGCTGTATCCGTGCATGTTGGGGGTCTCCCTTTACCTAAAAAGCGCTGTGTGTGGGTAGGCTCCAATCTCTGTCTCTCTCTTGCCATTCTTGGGGGTGAAACTTTGTCTGCCCTCGCCAGTGTGGAGTGTCTGTGGTCTCCATTAAGCTATGTCTAGGGACTCTGTGTCATATGCTGCAGAGGATATGTCCTCTCAGGATGATCCCATTCCATGTAATCACGATTGCACTGTTTTAGCACAGATACCAGCAAGGGAGCCTGAGTGGTTATCCTTTATCAAATCTATGATTTCTCAGATTTCTACTAGGGTGGCACAAAATGAGTCTGCAACTCAGGCTTTACAGAGCTCTATGGCAGTCTGGCCCAGTTCTGTTACCTCAGGGCCCCCCCGCAGTATATTCCCAAAAACGTGTTCTTGCACAGATTATGCAAGATGGCACGGATACCGATTCTGACACTGAGGACGGTGATGGGGATGTGTTGAGCGGGGTAGCATCTCTTGCAAAAGGGGTGCAGTTGATGATAGAGGCCATTAGGGATGCGTTGAATATTACTGATACAATACCTGTGCAGGTTGAGGAGGCTCACATTACTGAAAATAAGAAAGCATTGCTAACCTTCCCTCTGTCAAAATAATTAAATGCTATTTTTGAAAAAGCATGGGAAAACCCTGATAAAAAATTCCAGATCCCTAAAAGGGTCCTGGTGGCGTTTCCTTTCCCTGTGGAGGTTAGAAAAAAATGGGAAAACCCGCCCATTGTTGGCGCGTCTGTATCCAGACTCTCAAAAAAGGTGGTTTTACCTGTTCCAGGATCTACCGCCTTGAAAGGGCCGGCTGATCGTAAAATTGATAATATGCTTAGATCCATGTACACGACTTCAGGGGCTATATTATGTCCCACTATTGCCAGTGCTTGGATTGCCAAAGCTATAGTAAAGTGGTCAGGCACATTACTTGAAGATTTGTATACTATGGATAAATCTGATGTAGAATTGTTTTTGCGTAACATTCAGGATTCGTCAGGATTTCTCGTAGAATCCATGAAAGACCTGGGTTCCATGGCTGCTGGAATTTCTTCCATGTCTGTCTCAGCTCATCGAGGACTGTGGCTGCGACAGTGGTCTGCCGACACGGAATCCAAGAGAAGTGTGGAGACCCTACCCTACAAAGGTCAGGCTCTCTTTGGGGAATGTTAGATGCGTGGATCTCCATGGCTACGGCAGGTAAGTCACCTTTTCTTCACTCAGCTGCACCTGCTACGAAGAAACCCTTTTCTTCAACTGCATCACAGCTCTTTCGGGCTGCCAAGCACCGAAAGGCCAGACCGTCCAACACCTTCTTTAGGGGAGGCCGGCCCAAATCCAAGAAACCAGCTGCGGCGAGTTCCTAGGAACAGAAACCTGCTTCAGGTATGCCGAAGTCCTCCGCATGCCGGTGGACCTCACGACCCGGAGGTGGGGCTGGTGGGAGCGAGACTCAGGCTTTCTGTCACGTCTGGGTGTCGTCCGGCCTGGATCCCTGGGTGCAAGATATCGTGTCCCAGGGGTACAGGCTGGAATTTCAAGATCTCCCTCCTCACCGATTCTTCAAATCAGGCTTGCCAGCTTTGCTGGCAGACAGGGCTGTCCTGCAGGCAGCCGTCCAGAAGTTGGTGGAGGCACAGGTTATTGTACCGGTCCCTCCTCATCTGCAAAACAAAGGTTACTATTCAAACCTTTTTCGTGGTACCAAAACCGGACGGTTTGGTCAGGCCCGTTCTGAACCTAAAATCTTTTCTGAAGGAGATCAAGTTCAAAATGGAATCTCTAAGGGCGGTGATATCAAGTCTGAAGAGGGGGAATTCCTGGTGTCCCTGGAAATCAAGGATGCGTACCTCCACATTCCAATTTGGCCGCCGCATCAGGCTTATCTCCGATTCGCACTGTTGGACTGTCACTATCAGTTCCAGGCTCTGTCATTTGGCCTCTCCACAGCACCAAGGGTTTTCACCAAGGTAATGGCGGAAATGATGGTTCTCCTCCGCAGATAGGGGGTGAACATAATTCCATATCTGGACGATCTGCTGATAAAGGCACCGTCCAAGGAGAAGCTGTTACAGTCCATCCTTCTCACGACCCACCTGCTCAGGGAACACGGTTGGATCCTGAATCTTCCAAAATCAAATTTGGAACCAACCAGGAGGTTGTCCTTTCTGGGAATGATCCTCGACACGGAAGTGCAGTGGGTGTTTCTTCCAAAGGAAAAAGCGTTGGTGATACAAACGATGGTCCAGGATGTCCTGATGCCAGTCCTGAGGTTGATTCATCAGTGCATTCGCCTTCTGGGGAAGATGGTGGCCTCTTACGAGGCTCTACAGTATGGGAGGTTTCATGCTCGGACAAGTGGTCGGGATCCCATCTACATATGCACCAGAGGATACGTCTGTCACCAAAGGCCAGGATTTCACTCCTCTGGTGGCTGCAACTCCCTCACCTTCTGGAGGGCCGCAGATTCGGGATTCAGGACTGGATCCTTCTAACCACGGATGCAAGTCTCCGAGGTTGGGGCGCAGTCACTCAAGGGGAAACCTTCCAAGGAAGGTGGTCAAGTCTGGAAGCCAGTCTGCTGATAAACATTCTAGAACTAAGAGCCGTCTACAATGGTCTTCTCCAAGCGGCCCATCTTCCGAGAAATCGGGCCATTCAAGTGCAGTCAGACAATGTAACGACAGTGGCTTACATCAACCGACAGGGCAGAACGAAGAGCAGAGCTGCAATGTCAGAGGTAACAAGAATCATCCTCTGGGCAGAAAAACACGCGTTGGTGCTGTCAGCAATCTTCACTCTGGGAGTAGACAACTGGGAAGCGGACTACCTCAGCAGAAATGATCTCCATCCAGGAGAGTGGGGACTCCATCCGGAGGTGTTCACGGAGGTAACATATCTTTGGGGTGTACCTCAAATAGATTATGGCCTCTCTTCTCAACAAGAAGCTTCAGCGATATTGTTCCAGGTCGAGGGACCCGCAAGCAGTGGCGGTGGACGCCTTGGTGACTCTGTGGGTTTTCCAGTTGGTGTACCTGTTTCCACCACTCCCACTCATTCCAAGAGTGCTATAGCTCATAAGGAGAACAAGGGTTCAAGTGATCCTCATTGCTCCAGACTGGCCAAGAAGGTCTTGGTGCGCGGATCTTCTGGATCTACTGCTAGAAGAGCCGAGGCCTCTTCCTCTTCGGATGGACCTGCTGCAGCAGGGTCCGTTCGCCTATCAAGACTTACCGCAGCTGCGTTTAATGGCATGGAGGTTGAACGCCAGATACTAGCTCGGAAGGGCATTCCGAACAAGGTTATTCCTACCCTGATACAGGCTAGGAAAGGAGTTACGTCTAAACATTATCATCGTATTTGGAAAAAATATGTATCTTGGTGTGAGTTTCCTACGGTGGAGTTTCAACTGGGATGTTTTCTCCTCTTCCTGCAAGCAGGTGTGGATATGGGCCTGAGGTTGGGATCCATAAAGTTACAAATTTTGGCCCTATCCATTTTCTTCCAGAAACAGTTGGCTGCCCTCCCTGAGGTTCAGACTTATTTGAAGGGACTTCTGCACATCCAACCTCCCTTTGTGCCACCTACGGTGCCCTGGGATCTTAACGTGGTGTTGCAGTTCCTCCAGTTGGACTGGTTTGAGCCTCTACAGGAGGTTGAGGTCAAGTTTCTCACGTGGAAGGCTGTCACTTTGTTGGCCTTAGCTTCTGCTAGACGTGTGTCGGAGTTGGGGGATGTGTCCTGTAGAAGCCCATACTTGATCTTCCATGAAGTTAGGGCTGAGCTTCGGCCACGTCAGAAGTATTTTCCGAAGGTTGTGTCGGCATTGCATATCAACCAACCTATTGTGGTGCCAGTTGCTAATGATGCATTTCATCAAAGTCCTTGGATGTTGAAAGGGCTCTGAAAATCTATGTGAAGAGGACTGCTCGTCACAGAAAATCGGACTCTCTGTTTGTCCTGTTTGATCCCAAGAAAATAGGGTGTCCTGCTTCTAAGCAGACAATCTCTCGCTGGATTAGGTTCACGATCCAGCATGCGTATTCTACGGCAGGATTGCCGTGTCCTACGTCTGTTAAGGCCCACTCTACTCGTAAGGCGGGTTCTTCCTGGGCAGCTGTCCGGGTGGTCTGGGTCGAACATGTTTGCACAGTTCTACAAGTTCAATACTTTGGCCACTGAGGACCTAAAGTTTGGTCAATCAGTTCTGCAGGAGCCTCCCATTCTGGGAGCTTTGGTACATCCCCATGGTACTAATGTGGACCCCAGCATCCTCTAGGACATAAGAGAAAATAGGATTTTGGTTATAGAGGGAGGAGCCAGCCCACACTCTCAAACTCTTAAAATGCCAATGGCTCCTGGTGGACCCGTATATACCCCATGGTACTAACGTGGACCCCAGCATCCTCCACGGACTACGAGAAAAGGGTTTACTGGTAGGTAACCAAAATCCTATTATCACAGAAGAGGATCAGTATGACAGTACCAGAGCAAGTATAGGGTCCGGGGATTGGTGTGCCAGTACGGGGGCAGGTAGGGTCATGGGTCAGTGTGATAGTACTGATCCAGGTAGGGGCAGGGGATCAGTGTGACAGTACTGGGGCAGGTATGGACAGGGAACCAGTGTGACAGTACATGGTCAGGGGATCAGTGTGACAGTACTGGGGCAGGAAGGGTCGGGATCAGTGTGACAGTACTGGGGAAGGTATATGGTCAGGAGATCAGTGTGACAGTACTGAGGCAGGTAGGTGCAGGGGATCAATGTGACAGTATTGAGCAAGGTAGGGTCAGGGGATCAGTGAGACATTACTGGGGCAGGTAGGGTCAGTGGATCAGTTTGACAGTACTGGGGCAGGTATGGTCAGGGGATCAGTATGACAGTACTGGGGCAGGTATGGTCAGGGGATCAGTATGACAGCAATGGGACAGGTAGGGTCAGGGGATCAGTGTGACAGTACTGGGACAGGTAGGGTCAGGGGATCAGTGTGACAGATATACAAGGGGATGGGGAACGGGGATGTCCTCTGCACTAGAATGATTTCGACTAATTTATAATCAAAATTTCCCCTAATTATATGATTACAAGGAATAAATCATCATTCATCATAGGGGGTGCCGCCATAGACAATAGGATACAGAACAACACAAGACAGAGAAAGATTGTCTCTTTGTTGGCGCACTCAAGAGAAGAAGAATAAACTTATTAGTGTTTATAATATTAGTTAAAAAATAACTTTTATTAACTTCATTTTAAAATAATGCAATTGAGAAAAATAAATAAATGTGAACAAATATGTGCAATATTCTGTGATTTCCGTGAGATAATTCATAAATGTAAAGAGGAAAGATTTGAAATAAATAAAAAACTGTTACACAATGCTTAATTTTTATTTTTATAATAAAAGACTATTACGCAATGCTTGATTTTCGTTAATTTACTTGGATGTATGTTCTAAATCGTGAGTGAGTTAATGGTAATTACATGTGGGTTGAGGTTATATTATATAGCATTTTCCCAGGTTAATTCTGGATATAAATGGTCAATTTTCATAATTCTGTAATTCCTGAATTCCCCACTGATTTTGTGTGATTAAGTTTACCCACTTTGTGGTCCTCTTTGTCATACAAATGAAATATTTGCATTCACTCACATGTGGATGAAGGAGAGTTGGAGTTATGGGTAATAATCCTATCTGATCAAATATTGATTGCTCCTAAGATTTATTAAAAATTATTCAAATCTCTGTCCATAATTTAGTGCAATCAATAAGCAGCAGTCTATGATACAGACTCAAGATTTGGCAATGTATCCCATCTGTGTCTATCATATATTCATCAAACTCAGGGTGTATATCTCGATAGTGAGCTCTATAATTGGCAATGTTCAAATAATCAAAAAAATATATAGTTTTAGGGCTGCAATAGATATAGAGCTTACATTAGATTCCCAATCGGATTATATCTAGGGAACATTCTATACCATGCCGTTTACCTATTAATGAGTGGTCCCTGTGCGTATAACACTGTGAGTAATATCCCACTGTTATTAGTGGGAGTGCATTCTGGATGCTATTGAAGGTCATTCATGTCTCTATCTGTAATTGAATACAATCCTAGTCACCAGTCTGTGATACAGACTTTATGCTAAACAATATGCACCCTCTGTGTCGGAATTATATTCTTTAAACACGGCGTGTATATCAGGCTACAAGCTTCGTGGTTAACAATGTTAATGCAATCGTAGACACCAGTCCGTGATACAGACTTTATCAGTGTGCTCCCTCTGTGTTAGAGTTATATTCATTGGACACAATGTATGAATTTAGGCTGTTGGCTCCGTGATTAGCTATGTTAACCCGATCAGGAATTAATAGCTGGAACTACAGTGGATATACAGCTTGTCCAAAAATGACATTTAGATTATATCAGGGAAACAATCCATATCATTATTATTTCTCATGATAGGTAAATGTTGTACCAGGGTGCTATTTATCGGCCAATTTGTATAACAGTACTGCCGATCTGAGTATTCCTGGTTATACGGGAATCAATATGTCCCGTGCTGTATATCAATTGATGAGAGGTTCCTGTGTTTTTAAATCACTGTGAGCCGTAACCCTTTATTGCTGGTGAATGGAAGCTCTGTAAAAAAGGCTTGATGCCTAATATGAGGGTCATATAGTGTGATAGAATAATCGAATAAGCATGGTATTTTTAACCCACACCGGTGACAGATAAATGGTATAGATCCTATGATATATTCAAATGGGGTTAATTCATGCCTGGTATGTATATTCAGATAGAGACGCCTTTACACCAATTAGTGTTTGAACCAGATAGATTGAATCAGCTAATCACCGTGGCATGCACTCGATACTCCTAAGATGCTCCCTAGATTCTATGACTATAACTGCACTATTCTATCTGTAGTATATTCCTACTTAACATTGCCATTTGTTCTATAACTTGAGACTGCACTGATAGGTATATTAAATAATACATTGATATCGTCCCTGCTTAACATTGCCTATCTGTAATTGCTAACTCCTTTGCTCTCCTCCATTGTCCTATACTTGAATCAAATCATTGTCTTTAGTGTAAACAGTTAGATGAGCTTGTTAGCAACGCTCAGAAACGCCGACGTGCACGTTTCGCAATTGCTTTCACTAGGAAATCACAGAATATTGCACATATTTGTTCACATTTATTTATTTTTCTCAATTGCATTATTTTAAAATGAAGTTAATAAAAGTTATTTTTTAACTAATATTATAAACACTAATAAGTTTATTCTTCTTCTCTTGAGTGCGCCAACAAAGAGACGATCAGTGTGACAGTACTGGGACAGGTAGAGGCAGGGTATCAGTGTGACAGTACTGGGACAGGTAGGGGCAGGGGATCAGTGTGACAGTACTGGGGCAGGTAGGGTCAGGGGATCAGTGTGACAGCACTGGGACCAGGGGATCAGTGTGACAGCACTGGGACAGGTAGTGTCAGGTGATCAGTGTGACAATACTGGGACAAGTAGGGGCAGAGGATCAGTGATCAGGGGATCAGTGATCAGGGTCAGGGGATCAGTGTGACAGCACTGGGGAAGGGGATCAGTGTGACAGCACCGGGACAGGTAGTGTCAGGTGATCAGTGTGACAATACTGGGACAAGTAGGGGCAGAGGATCAGTGTGACAGCACTTGGGCAGGTATGGTCAGGGGATCAGTGTGACCGTACCGGAGCAGGGGGATCAGTGTGACAGTACCGGGGCATGGGGATCAGTGTGACAGTATCTGAGCAGGCAGTGTCAGTGGATCACTGTGACAGTACGGGGTAGGTAGGGGCAGGGGATCAGTGTGACAGTATTGGGGCAGGTAGGGGCAGGGGGCCAGTGTGACAGCACTGTGGCAGGAAGGGTCAGGGGATCAGTGTGGCAGCACTGGGGCAGGTAGGGTCAGGGGATCAGTGTGACAATACTAGGGCAGGTAGGATCAGGGGATCAGTATGACAGTCCGGGGCAGGTAGGGTCAGGGGATCAGTGTGACAGTACCATGGCCAGTTTGGGCAGGGGATCAGTGTGACAGTACCAGGGCAGGGAGGGCAGGGGGTCAGTGTGACAGCACTGGGGCAGGTAGGGCAGGGGATCAGTGTGACAGTACTGGGGTAGGGGATCAGTGTGACAGTACGAGAGCAGGGGATTAGTGTGACATTACCAGGGCAGGGGATCAGTTTGACAGTACCAGAGCAGGGGATCAGTGTGACAGTACCAGGTTAGGGGATCGGTGTGCTAGTACAAGGGCAGGCAGGATCAGGGGATCGGTGTCCCAGTACCAGGGCAGATATGTTCAGGGGATCAGTGTAACCGTACTGGGGCAGTTAGGGGCCGGGGATCAGTGTGACAGTACTGGAGCAGGTAGGGGCAGAGGATCAGTGTGACAGTACTGGGGCAGGGGATGAGTGTGACAGTACTGGGGCAGGGGATCAATGTGACAGTACGGGGGCAGGTAGGAACAGGGGGTCAGTGTGACAGTATTGGGGCAGATACCTTCAGTCAGCGCTGTCCTCTGGGAGAGGTCCCTCTGGTGTCCTGCAGCTGGCGGAAGGGACTAGTTCCCCTTCCGTAGATGTAAGCAGGTGACGTCACAGGCCACGTGACCAGACCATGTGACTCACACACACTGCAGCGTTTCTTGGCGCGCACTTCAAATTGAGTTAGCTATTGTGACAGGTAACAAACTCTCTTCTATAGACCTGTGGAACAGAGCAAATTAGGCACATGGAGGGAGCAGGCTGCAGCGGGAAGGGGCACGGAGCACCTGGGTGGCAGAGGAGGGAGACACGGAGCACTAGGGGACCAGGCTGCAGGGGGCACGGAGCACTTGGGGGAGCAGCAGTGGAGGGCACGGACCACCTGGGGAGCAGGGGGGGAAGGAGCACCTGGGGTGCAGCAGTGGGAGGCACGGAGCACTTGGGGAACATGCTGCAGGGGGCACGGAGCACTTGGGCTGCAGGAGGGCACGGAGCACTTGGGGAGCAGGGGGCATGGAGCACTTGGGGAGCAGGGGGCATGGAGCACTTGTGGAGCAGGTGGGAGGGGGCACGGAGCATTTGGGAGCAGGCTGCATGGGGATCACGGAGTACTTGGGGAGCAGGTGAGGGGTACACAGAGCACTTGTGGAGCAGGGGAGGGGGCACGGAGCACCTGGGGAGCAGGGGAGGGGGACACAGAGCTCTTGGGGAGCAGCATGCAGGGGGGCAAGGAGCAGCGGTGGGGGTCACGGAGCACTTGGGGAGCAGCCTGCAGGGGGGCAAGGAGCAGCGGTGGGGGGCAAGGAGCACTTGGGGAGCAGGCTGCAGGGGGGCAAGGAGCACTTGGGGAGCAGGCTGCAGGGGGGCACGGAGCACTTGGGGAGCAGAGAGCGGGGCACGGAGAACCTGTGGAGCAGGGGAGGGGGACACAGCTCTTGGGGAGCAGCCTGCAGGGGGGCAAGGAGCAGCGGTGGGGGGCACGGAGCATGTGGGTGGCAAGGAGCAGCGGTGAGGGGCACGGAGCACTTGGGGAGCAGGCTGCAGGGGGGCACGGAGCATTAGGGGACCAGGCTGCAGGGGGGCACGGAGCACTTGGGGAGCAGGCTGCAGGGGGGCACGGAGCACTTGGGGAGCAGGCTGCAGGGGGGCACGGAGCACTTGAGGAGCAGGCTGCAGGGGGCACGGAGCACTTGTGGAGCAGGTGGGAGGGGGCACGGAGCATTTGGGAGCAGGCTGCATGGGGATCACGGAGTACTTGGGGAGCAGGTGAGGGGTACACAGCACTTGTGGAGCAGGGGAGGGGGGCACGGAGCACCTGAGGAGCAGGGGAGGGGGACACAGAGCTCTTGGGGAGCAGCAGGCAGGGGGGCAAGGAGCAGCGGTGGGGGTCACGGAGCTCTTGGGGAGCAGCATGCAGGGGGGCAAGGAGCAGCGGTGGGGGTCACGGAGCACTTGGGGAGCAGCCTGCAGGGGGGCAAGGAGCAGCGGTGGGGGGCACGGAGCACTTGGGGAGCAGGCTGCAGGGGGGCACGGAGCACTTGGGGAGCAGGCTGCAGGGGGGCACGGAGCACTTGGGGAGCAGAGAGGGGGGCACGGAGAACCTGTGGAGCAGCGGAGGGGGACACAGCTCTTGGGGAGCAGCCTGCAGGGGGGCAAGGAGCAGCGGTGGGGGGCAAGGAGCAGCGGTGAGGGGCACGGAGCACTTGGGGAGCAGGCTGCAGGGGGGCACGGAGCACTTGGGGAGCAGGCTGCAGGGGGGCACGGAGCACTTGGGGAGCAGGCTGCAGGGGGGCACGGAGCACATGAGGAGCAGGCTGCAGGGGGCACGGAGCACTTGTGGAGCAGGTGGGAGGGGGCACGGAGCATTTGGGAGCAGGCTGCATGGGGATCACGGAGTACTTGGGGAGCAGGTGAGGGGTACACAGAGCACTTGGGGAGCAGGGGAGGGGGCACGGAGCACCTGGGGAGCAGGGGAGGGGGACACAGAGCTCTTGGGGAGCAGCATGCAGGGGGGCAAGGAGCAGCGGTGGGGGTCACGGAGCACTTGGGGAGCAGCCTGCAGGGGGGCAAGGAGCAGCGGTGGGGGGCAAGGAGCACTTGGGGAGCAGGCTGCAGGGGGGCACGGAGCACTTGGGGAGCAGGCTGCAGAGGGGCACGTAGCACTTGGGGAGCAGAGAGCGGGGCACGGAGAACCTGTGGAGCAGGGGAGGGGGACACAGCTCTTGGGGAGCAGCCTGCAGGGGGGCAAGGAGCAGCGGTGGGGGGCACGGAGCATGTGGGTGGCAAGGAGCAGCGGTGAGGGGCACGGAGCACTTGGGGAGCAGGCTGCAGGGGGGCAAGGAGCATTAGGGGACCAGGCTGCAGGGGGGCACGGAGCATTTGGGGAGCAGGCTGCAGGGGGGCACGGAGCACTTGGGGAGCAGGCTGCAGGGGGGCACGGAGCACTTGAGGAGCAGGCTGCAGGGGGTACGGAGCACTTGTGGAGCAGGTGGGAGGGGGCACGGAGCATTTGGGAGCAGGCTGCATGGGGATCACGGAGTACTTGGGGAGCAGGTGAGGGGTACACAGCACTTGTGGAGCAGGGGAGGGGGGCACGGAGCACCTGAGGAGCAGAGGAGGGGGACACAGAGCTCTTGGGGAGCAGCAGGCAGGGGGGCAAGGAGCAGCGGTGGGGGTCACGGAGCTCTTGGGGAGCAGCAGGCAGGGGGGCAAGGAGCAGCGGTGGGGGTCACGGAGCTCTTGGGGAGCAGCATGCAGGGGGGCAAGGAGCAGCGGTGGGGGTCACGGAGCACTTGGGGAGCAGCCTGCAGGGGGGCAAGGAGCAGCGGTGGGGGGCACGGAGCACTTGGGGAGCAGGCTGCAGGGGGGCACGGAGCACTTGGGGAGCAGGCTGCAGGGGGGCACGGAGCACTTGGGGAGCAGAGAGGGGGGCACGGAGAACCTGTGGAGCAGCGGAGGGGGACACAGCTCTTGGGGAGCAGCCTGCAGGGGGGCAAGGAGCAGCGGTGGGGGGCAAGGAGCAGCGGTGAGGGGCACGGAGCACTTGGGGAGCAGGCTGCAGGGGGGCACGGAGCACTTGGGGAGCAGGCTGCAGGGGGGCACGGAGCACTTGGGGAGCAGGCTGCAGGGGGGCACGGAGCACATGAGGAGCAGGCTGCAGGGGGCACGGAGCACTTGTGGAGCAGGTGGGAGGGGGCACGGAGCATTTGGGAGCAGGCTGCATGGGGATCACGGAGTACTTGGGGAGCAGGCGAGGGGGACACGGAGCACTTGTGGAGCAGGGGAGGGGGGCACGGAGAACCTGTGGAGCAGGGGAGGGGGACACAGAGCTCTTGGGGAGCAGGCTGCAGGGGGAGCACTAGGGGACCAGGCTGCAGGGGGGGCACGGAGCACTTGGGGAGCAGCGGAGGAGGACACGGAGCACTAGGGGCCAGGCTGAAGGGGGGCAAGGAGCAGTGGTGGGGGCCATGGAGCACTTGGGGAGCAGGGGAGTGGGGCACGGAGCACTTGGGGAGTGGGTCACGGAGCTCTTGGGGAGCAGTCTGCAGGGGGGGCACGGAGCACTTGGGGAGCAGCGGAGGAGGGCACTGAGCACTAGGGGCCAGGCTGCAGGGGGGCAAGGAGCAGCGGTGGGTGGCATGGAGCACTTGGGGAGCAGGCTGCAAGAGGGCAAGGAGCACTTGGGGAGCAGGGGGCACGGAGCACTTGGGGAGCAGGTGGGAGGGGGCATGGAGCAGGCTGCATGGGGATCACGGAGCACTTGAGGAGCAGGCGAGGGGGGCACGGAGCACTTGGGACTCAGGAAGGCACGGAGCACTTGGGGAGCAGGCAGCAGGGGAGCACGGAGCACTTGGGGAGCAGGCTACAGGGGGGCACGGAGCACCTGGGGAGTAGGGGAGGGGTTCACGGAGCACTAGGGGACCATGCTGCAGATGGTCATGGAGCACTTGGGGAGCAGGGGAGGGGTCACGGAGCACTAGGGGACCAGGCTGCAGGGGGGCACGGAGCACTTGGGGACCAGGCTGCAGGGGGGCACGGAGCACTTGGGGAGCAAATGGGAGGGGGCACGGAGCATTTGGGACCAGGCTGAAGGGGCGGGGGCACAGAGCTCTTAGGGAGCAGGCTGCAGGGGGGGGCATGGAGCACTTGGGGAGCAGCGGAGGAGGACACTGAGCACGAGGGGCCAGGCTGCAGGGGGGCAAGGAGCACTTGGGGAGCAGGCTGCAGGGGGGCATGGAGCACTTGGGGAGCAGGCTGCAGGGGGGCACGGAGTACTTGGGGAGCAGGCTACAGGGGGGCACGGAGTACTTGGGGAGCAGGCTGCAGGGGGGCTCGGAGCACTTGGGGAGCAGGTGGGAGGGGGCACGGAGCATTTGGGAGCAGGCTGCATGGGGATCACGGAGCACTTGTGGAGCAGGCGAGGGGGGCACGGAGCACTTGGGGAGCAGGGGGCACGGAGCACTTGGGGAGCAGGTGGGAGGGGGCACGGAGCATTTGGGAGCAGGCTGCATGGGGATCACGGAGCACTTGTGGAGCAGGCGAGGGGGGCACGGAGCACTTGGGGAACAGGCTGCAGGGGGCACGGAGCACTTGGGGAGCAGGCTCAGATCAGCTGTGAAAAAGGATACGGGGGCCCTTCTCTCACGTCAACCGCGGCCCTCCGTTTTCTCTTTTCCGGCTTGACTCTGTACGCCACATGTGATGCTCTCTGGCCAGTTCCCTCGGGTGTAGTTGGACGGGCGCCGTGTGCAACGCTCTCGCGGAGCGTCCTCCGACGCTTCCCCGGGCTCCCGGAGGCGCCTCCCGGCCCGAGGGGCGCCCGTCCGCACTCATCGGCTGAACTTCCGCGAAACGCAGTACCCGATTCGTCCCGCCGGGGAGGAGAGGGGGACGCGCCGGACGCCCGGCACTGCCCCGTCTCGGCCACAGAAGGGGGAGTCGGGGGAACGGGAGGCTGGAAGTCCCGGAGAGAGAGAGACCTCCGCGGCTCCGCCTTTGACCACCGGGGGCCGCCGCGCCCCCCTACGCACGGGCCCGTCCAGGTGGCTCCCGGCAGGGCTCTCCCTGGGCCCCGGTCCAGGAGTCCGACTGCGTCCGCTCTCCGCTTCCAGAGAGGAGGCCGTCGGACGGGGAGAGCTGGTACCTGGGCAGCCTAGGGATATGAGAGGGCCCCGTTCCTTTCGCAGGAGCTCCAGGGAAACGGGCTTATCGGCCCCAGGCAGAGTCCCGGCTCTCTCGCTTGCCTCATTGGTACCTACTGATTTGGCGGAGGTGTGTTCCGGCGTGTAGCGACACGAGCGACCGAGGGCGCGCTCGACCCAGGCTTCCCACTCTCCTCCCAGAACCTCTAAAAGTGGCGGCTGGCCGCGGGCCCCCCGGTCCGCACTCATCCGCGACACTTCCACGCGGGAAGCCGACGCTCGCCGGCCGCGTCCCACGGCCCTGGGGGAGGCCCGGCGGGGGGCGCCCCTCGGTGGCCACAGGTGGCTTGGACCGCGCCGCTCGGGGGGGGAAACGGCGGCGTGCGGCCCGGCCCCCTTGGCCCAGCGGATGGGTAGGCGGCGCTCGGCGGTCCCTGGATCCCCGCTGCGGCGCCCCCCCCCCGGTGCCCGCCTGACGCCACTGCGGGGGGTGCAGATTTCGTGTGTCCTCTCGGATAAAAAAAATAAACAATTACCTTTGTGCGAAAGTAAGTGGGACGGAGGACCGCCGGCTTACGGGCAGTGGCGCCCCCCGCTGGCCGGTTGAAGGGAAGAACGGAACGAGACAAACAGAAAAAAAATTCAAAAAAGCACTCGCCCCAAACAGATGAAAGGTACCCGGTCCGCCTGGATGAACCAACCCGCCCCCCCGTGTCCCCGCCGCGGAGCCCCCTGCTGGCCAGCCGTGGGAATACACGGTTGAGAGGGGGGGGGGGGGAGTGAAAAACAGGCAAAAGACAAAAACACCCCACCCATTTACATGCCAAGTCCCCGAGCGCCCAGGGGCGGCCGCCGGTTCGCGCGCGCGGCGTCCCCCGCTGGTCGGTTGAAGGAGAATGGAACGAGACTAAAAGTAAAAAAAAAAGCACTCGCCCCAAACAGATGAAAGGTACCCGGTCCGCCTGGATGAACCCTCCCCCGTGTCCCCGCGCGGCGCCCCCCCCCCCCCCGCTGGCCAGCCTAGGGAATACACAATTGAGAGAAGAAGAAAAAAACAGGCAAAAGACAAAAACACCCCACCGATTTAAATGCAAAGTTCCCGAGCGGCCGAGGGTGTCCGCCAGTCCGCGCGCGCGGCGCCCCCTGCTGGCCGCGTAAAAAAATTAATATTAAAAGAATCAACCGTTGTGAATTTGCAATGTGTCCGGGGCCGCGGCGGGGAGGCTACCCCCCGGTCTCCCCTCGTCGGCGCCCCCTGGTGAGGGGAAATAAATGAAAGATTTTTTTAAATAGTTCTTTTAATTCCCCCCCCACCTTTTAAAAGACGAACCCGCACACCACAGATAAATGAAAAGTGCCCGGGCCGCCCCCCGCCGGTTGCTCGCTTGAGGATGGGTAAGTGAAAAAACAATAAGAGTAGTGGTATTTCACCGGCGGCACCCCGCGGAAGGGGGCCGGGGGCCTCCCACTCATCCTACACCTCTCATGTCTCTTCACCATTGCAGACTAGAGTCAAGCTCCGCAGCTTGACTCTGGGGACCCCGCGGTCACGCCGGGGACCTCGCGCCCTGGGCCCGGTAGCACGACCCTGTTTTTCCGGTCCTCTAAAACCGAAATATCTTGCGAACCCGGTACCCCAGGGGCTCGGTACCGTACGGTAGCCCGGACCCTTGGCTGTTTAACGAACCCCGGTACCGGTCCGTGGACCCATCGGAACCGGAGATACAGGAGCCCCAACTGGGTGACCCCAAGCCCCGGTTGGGACTTTCGGGTTCCCCCGTGAATATCTCAGGTTCCTGTGTACCGAATCACCCCAAATTTGGACCACCGACAGCCACGACACCCCTGCCCCGGTGGTCCAAATTGGGGGTCAATCGGTACACAGGAACCGGAGATATGGACCGTTGAACCGGGTGACCCCAGCCCCATTGAAAGTCAATGGGGTTTTTGACCCCCCGATATCTCCGGATCCAGGGGGTCTATAAGAATTCCGAGATATACGTTTTGTTCAGGAGACTATTACCTCTCCAACGAGCCCATCCCCCAAATTTTAGGATACTTGGGGGCCGAGATAATCGGGGTGACATTTTTTATAGGGGGGTCGGATTGCTCGGCCCTTTGATTTTTCACCAACAATCGGAGATATACGTTTTGGAGAGGAGATTAGGGCCTACCATCGGTACATCGTGGTCACAGGTCACGACCCCTGACCTGTGGAGGCTCCCAAACATTTTGAACCCGAATTTGGGGGTCACCGGTCCACTTTAGAGCTTAGACCCCAATGGGGCTCAGGTAGCCCCATCTGTTATGTACCCCAATACGAAGTTTCAAGTATGTGGGGTACAAAATGGGGGCGCTAGGCTCCGGGGGACACGACCCCCTCAAATTTTTCGAACCACGCACCCCAAAATTATGAAACTTGGCGGGTGATAGATAATGGTCTCCCCTGTATGCATACCAAATTTGGGGTCACTGGCACCCCAGGAACGGAAGATATAGCTACTCAAGTGGAGCACTACTATGATTGGTTGTATTCTGGGAACACGGACCAATGGGAATTGCGCCTGACTAAAAGTGCTGTATTTCCGGTTTCTTTTATGCATATGTCTCCAAATTTGGTACACTTGTAGAGGGGGGTCCCCTTTTATAAACTGACCCAATTTTGGAAAAATCGGTCCAGGGGTACCCGAGTTATGGACCGTCAAAATAATGGACCCCACCTCCGGTTCATACCGGGTTAGCTCATAGAGAGTAGACCCCACATTTTTAAAACTTGTTGGGGTGATAGACTAGAGTCTAATCTATGTGCCTGCAAAATTTGGGGTCACTGGGACCCCAGGGACGGAAGTTACAGCATCAGAAGTGGACCGCAACTGACTGGATCCCCTGCAAGAGTGATCCGGGTAAGCAAAAGGGAGGCACCGCTGGTTGGAAGTACTGGCTCTCCGGTTACTTTTATGCAAATTACACCAAATTTGGTACACTAGTAGAGGAGTATCACACCTACATGTGTACCAAATATGGGGTGATTTGCTCCAACAGAACCGGAGATATTGACCGGCAAAGTCCAAAACCTGTACCCGAGCACTCCTGGGTAAGAGCTTGGACAGGTACCCCTGCATGGAAGTCGTGGATCTCCGGTTCCAGAATAGCTATTTACACCAGATTTGGTACCATAATAGAGGAGTATCACAAATTTGGGGTAAATCGGGTCAGAGGAACCGGAGATATAGGCCGAGACATACCGGCAACCTGTATCCGTCTGAGCCCCGATACTTAATTCCGGAACACCCGGTCTATGGAAGTCCCATATCTCCGGAACGGTACATCTGAATGTTAAGCCACACCCCTCATATTAAGCCCAGGGGTGTTGGCTACAAGAGAGTACCAGCCATGAGTGGGTTGGGGGCGTAGTTTCGGAGATATCGGGGGTCAAACCCTGAGAAATTGTCACTTGGCCAAGAAATGAAGTCTGGAAGTTGCCTTCCATGCTGGGAGTTTTCTGATTGTGGGGATCATAGTTCCGGAACCACGCCCCCCAAAAACTAATGACTTGCCTTTCCTGAAACTAGAGACTCAGGGCTACAGAACGTAATCTCGGATTTTTTATAGACCCCCTGGTTCCGAAGCTACAGCCAGTTGAAGGTATAAAACCGTCCCCGTTTTGGGCTCCATGCAAGTCAATGGGATTTCTGGGCATATTTGGACCCCGATATCTCCGGATCCAGGGGTCTATAAAAATTCAGAGATATACGTTTTGTAGCCCTGAGTCTCTTCTACTGACACACCAAATATCAAGTACCGGACGTCCAAGGCACCGGAGCTACACCGGATCAAACCCGGTGCCCGCAACCGAGAACCGTTCAATGCAAAGTCAATGGGGATTTTGGGATTTTCAATCGGTTATATCTCCGGTTCCTGGGGGTCAATCCACTATCCGAAATATACGTTTTGTAGCTCTGGATCTTCTCTACTGGCTTACCAAATCTCAAGTACCGGTGATCCGAGAAACCGGAGATACACCGGTCCAAAGACACCGAACCTTTGTCTGCCGGTACCTCCGGTTCTGGGGGGTCTAGAAACTAGCTCTCAACGGTTCTGGAATCAGCATCTTCTCCTGAATCCAACGACACCACCCACATATTTTTTTACCTGGCGGCTGAACGCGGTCAAACCGCCGCAAGGACATCGTGGACCACTTTTGGACTTAGTCGTTTTTTGAGCATCCTCCTCCCAGGATTGGCCATAACTTTGACCGGTTGTATCTCCGG